>NC_056733.1:705860893-705887948 GCF_019279795.1 Protopterus annectens | reverse complement strand
GAACATTAAAAAATTAAAAAAATCTAGTTTTAATTTTAATATTTAAAAAGGGCCTAAACATAAATGGCCTCAAGAAAAGGAGAAAAAGCACTCTTAACAAAGACTAACAAAAGAGACCACTGTCTCAAGTAGCCAACTGTAATCTAACAACTAACAAACAAGAATGAAATTTTTGATTTAGACAAATATCAAAAGTTTGATGATACTGGCCAGAGCTGTTCGACCAACACCCGATCTGTTGCAATGTCAAACGAGATCTGAGGGAAGCACTATTGCATCATGGGATAGGGAGTAGGCCATGAGCTGTTTGAAGACCTCCAGCTTTAGCATTTGGCCGAGTCGGAGCCGAGGATTGGCTCTGAACCCATCAGTGAGAATGAAGGCGAGATAGAACAACTTCACATCTATGTTTTTTAAACTTCCACATAAATAGAATGGCAGTAGTGCAAGTCTCAGCATCCTGGCAAAGCTTCTGGAACTTATCTTCATTTCCTTTTTTTTTTTTTGTTGAATTACTCTGACGTGTTCTCAGACCAGCTCTTACCTCTTAACCGTTACCTGTAAATATTCAAGAAAATAAACCAGCTGATGTACTTCTTTTAAGGCTTCCAGTTTTTAGTCCAAGTGCTGACAGACCCACATTATTTCTGACATGTCAAAACTATCATTGTAATCCAGACGGTGTTACATGACCACTCCTGCTTGTACATAGAACTTTTACTATTCATTACTGTCTGCAGTGGGAAGGTGTGTTTTTATCTTAACTCCTGGCAAAATGTGCTGTAATTGTTTAAAAGTATTTCCCTGCAATGCAGCACAGTACAAAATTACGGTTCTTGAATTTGTGTTAATGATATTTTTATCTTTCTACCCAGGCACAAATGTCTTTGCATATGACACTTTCCTACCTTTGTTGCATTGGTAGCTACACCCTTGACCTGTTACAGTGCAACATTACATCTAAACCATAATTGTTGAACATGACAAATTAATCGTTTTCCTGTGCTGTAAACATTGCCAGGATTTGTAAGATTATAGCATTTCTTTGTAGGGAAATTATGTTTCATTTGTAACAGTAGATTATGGGGAGTCGTTACCACGCATCAAGTAGTCTATATACTTCACTGGTATGGTGCCCCCCCCCCCCCAAATGCCTTATGTGCCCCACCAGCTAGCTACTGTGCCCCTGCAAGAGAAGGAACTTGGAAGATTCTTCTGTAGAAGTAGAAACAGTGCAGAAACAGCTCGGCCACCCATCCTGCCAAACAAACTACATAACAACATGACTGCTTTGACAGGATTACCCAATTTCATCTGAACCTCCACAGAATACTTAGGATTTTACCTTCTTGCAAATCCACAGACTTTTTATTCGAGCAGATCATGCTACGTTCAGTATTCTAGAGAAGCACCATAACCAGAGCTAGATCATGGTCAAATGGGGTCTCAGGCGAGGTAATGCATCAGGGCCCACCACCCAAGTATACCCACCCAGCATCCCACTGCTTGTCTGTCTCTCTCCAGTTACCACAGAACACTATTCAAACCCATCAGTGTGCAAACTATTTTCTTCTTTACTTCTACAATGATTACAGATCTTTGGATTTAATTTGAAACTTTTATTTCAAATTTTAGAGCACACTTAAGACATTTTTAAACAAAACAATACAGTCTCATAATGAAAACAGACTTAGCATGAACAATAAACGTCTCAGCTCTTGAAACTCACATTTATTGAAACTGCATTGAAATCCACACTCATAGCAACCGTATCTGGCCAGCGGTGGATTAAGTGTACCTTTGGGCTGTCTTCAAACCATAGGCTCCCTTGTACATATTTTAGGAACAAGCTCAAATGCAAGTGTTATTTAATTCACCTTCCTGATTGCGTTAAATTATATTTTTTGTTTAATACTGCAACACTTGTTAAGAGAGTGTTAAATTTGTAGTTTTTGGCTATTTTTCCAGTAAGCAGTCAAACAACACACATGAACCAATAATGACAAGACTACCCATTTCAGAACTTTTCAACCATAACAGGCCACTCAAACTACTGTCATTATAATCAACCAATAACCGTCAGAATGCACAATCTCTGCAGAAGTAAAAGTCATCTGAATAATTCCACATTAAAGGGACCTGCAAGTAATGAACAGGCTGCTGCTGGCAAACTTAGCTTTGCATTTCAGTGCTTCATCTACAAATTTCTTGCCTGTTGCCCTTGAAGAATAAATTGCCTATGGTGATATACAATAGGGAATGACTAGTTAACTGACAATTTCACCGTTATTAGGCATCTCGTCCAAAAGGAGGGCACACTCATGAGTGCAGCACTCCTCTCCCCTTATGCTGCATAACAGTGTCATCCATCAATCTACCTGGTATGGGAATAGAACCCACAGAGTTCTGCACCAAGGCAAGTATGCTAACCGATGCACCACTGAAACGGAGCACAACTATCAAGGTCTATGACCGACATTGATACCTCGGGGATTTACAAAAAATATATATATACTAATAATAATAATAACAATAACAATAATAATAATAAGCCAACATGGGCCCTAGGCAACTACCTATGTCACCTAGTGCTGAATCCAGTTCTGACCATAATTAAAAGGACATTTTTTCCTTTTTATTTCCATGTTTTTACATCACTTAACTTTTCTGCCTCTGTGACTTTACTGACAATACCACAGCTTGGACAATCTGAATCTTTGTATGCAAAGGTGCACATAAGTACCTGAAGATCTTTAGATCATTCACTGCTGTTCTGCTGAAAATGATTTGTTGTTGGGTTTCCTGACCGTTTTTTTTTTTTTTTTTTAATATCACTGTTGTTTATGGATCCAACCAGGATGAAGTAATATACTATTTATATTTCTTCTCCACAATGAATCAATGCGATTTAACTAATTGTCAGAATTTTTGTTTTCACATTAAGGTGCAAACCCATGTTGAGACCATGTCGTTTAATCTTGGAGAAACACATTTCACAGAGTCTTAGCTTTCTGCCAGTAATCTGTTATGATCAGCACTGTGAAGGTTGTTGAATTCTTCCTCCAATTTTCACACCTCAATTTTCTTTATAAAATCATGCTTCTCTGATTATTCTTTCTGCATATAAATGTTGCAGATCTTTAAGAATTCTAAACCTTCATCTTTCTGAACTTTTGCCTCTTAAATTGGTATAAAGCCTGCATGAAAATTATCAGGTGTTCTGGTTTGTCCATGTTTCTCAGTGTAGCACACAATTTTGCAGGATTTACACAATCATAGGTAATCAATGCAATACCTGTAGCCATTATTTTGTAATTGTAAGGACCTATCTCACATCCACACTGCAGTACCTTGCTCCATTCTGTTTTCTGTATCCTTCTTGCATTTCTGGAGCCTCTTCCAGTTATGTTAATCCCTACACAACTTCTACTATGAGACGCCCAAGAAACATATTTATAAGATGCTTGAAACATTTAATTGTGGTCTGAAGAACAGTGACTCTACTCAGAATCCCCTACGTCTGAGCTCCTTACTAGTCTTTGACTACAAGGCCAGTAGCCCTGCAAAGCCGCTTCACTCTCAGTCAATAGACAGTTAAGAATGCTCTACTAGAAGCCTTATTACAATAGATGTGGTTACCTGTATGCAATGTTAACAGTTCTCACTCACACTGGACTGCAGTAAAGGGCACTAAATCATTACTTGACTTCATGGCAGTATTTTTCTAATACGGCTGCAATCGAGTTATAACCTTGACTTATTCCATCCAGGGAGTGTACAGATCTGCAATGGACTGAGCATAGGACCCTGCAGTCAGGGTGGCTCAAAGAAAGAAACAGTTATATTAAACACTCACTGCGATGAAACATCACTGAGAAGCAGGTTCTGGCTACAAGACACCTCCATTCCACCCTTCTGTCCCTTTGAAAGACATTTTTTTCCTGCTGCGTGACTTATGGATAAGCAGGAATTGTTCAGATATTCCTACCGGTAATACATTTACAATGACTACATCATTCTTCCATGGATCTCTATGTCTTGGGGTGGTACATCTCAAAAGAAATGAAGGGCAAATCTATATGCCTCTACCCATGGAGCAGATATGCCTAAAATGGGGATAGAAAGTACAGTTGTGTAAACAAACTTTCTATAAAACAGTAAATATTTGATTGATCACTGGTGTAGTAGCCTTAGCTATATCATTTACATCTTGTCAGCCTGCTTCCAAAGCTTCAGGGTACTGTCTGTACACCCTAAACCATTAGCTAGCTTAAGCTGCACTGACTAAAAAGGCACCAGGCTCTTCATAACTGTCATTGACAACAGACAGAGAGAGGCTAAAGCCCTAACTAGGACAATGCTAGGAAAATAAAATTAAAAGGTCCTCACCCTGGCAACAAAAACAAGGGAAATGTGGGAAGGGTCTACTGCAGCAGTGATCAAACAAACATCTACAGTTGCGATAGGTTTACTTACACAACTGTACTATGTTCATCATAAGGACTACTGCTGCAGTAGCCTTAGCTAAACTGGCAAATTACCACAGCTTAGACTGACTGGACAAGGAAGGATAGAGGCCCAGCAACACTTGGAGAATGGCCCTCGCAAAACTCCTGGAGAAGGAATCAAGTTTACAGTGATTTGTAGAAGTGTACACAGAGGTCCAAGTTGCTGCTTCTAGAATACTTATAGAATCCAACCCTTTTAAAAAAAAAACAAAGACGAAGCCAAGGCCCTGGTACAACTGACTGATCATGCCTGGAATGGTAGTATGTAGTGGGTGCAACAAAAGGCCACTGCATGAGACAACAACTTGGAAACCAGTCTGCTTTGACACAGGTTGTTCTTTACCTTACCTCCACAAGAATGAGCAACTGATCAGAATTCCTGAAAGACTTTGGTCTGTCAAGATGGCACCCAAGTTGTCTGTACACCAAGGTATGGAGTATCCTTTTTCCCTCATTTTTAGGTTCTAGAAAGAAGACGGGGAGATTGACAGCTTAGCTCAGGATAAACTCAGATATCCCTTTAGCCATAAATGAGGGATTAGTTCTTAAAGAAACCCTATTTTTGCAGAAAATGAGATAATTGCAAGCTGATATCACATGTTAACCCAAAGATATTCTTCTTGCAGAGGCCAAAGCAGAGAGTAACATGGCTTTCCATGTTAAGAACCACAAGTCATCTAGATCAGCTGGCTCAAATAGAAAAAAATGAGTGAGTTTTTCTTAAAAAAACAAATCCAATGGATGCAACACTTTTCATAAACATCTTCATGTAAGACTGCATTGAAAGAGGGAGATCCGTGGGCAGACATGCAGAAATGGCTGAACAATGAACCTTCGTGGAGAAGCAAGGCTGGCCAGAGGACAGTTAACACACAAGTAATGCAGAATCAGAGAAACACTGTCCCTGAACTAGTGCTCCTTCCTTTTTGGCACTAACTACAAAACCTTTTCCATTTACTAATACATAACCTTCTAGTAGCAGGTGTTCTTGCCTCCTTTTATACGTGCTGCACACACTGAGACGAAAAGGTGCACAATGGGGATTAAGATTCGACCATCTAGGCAGTCAGGTGCAGTTGCCTGGGGTTGGGATGTATCAAGCTTCCCTTGTCTTGTGTGAGTATGTTCAGCCCATGAGAAGCATTTGGTAACCGCCTCTGTCCATTTCCAAAAGAAGGGAGAACAACTGTTACCTGGTCCAAAGTGATTCACCACAATGATCTTTGGAGAGTCTTTATAAATCTTCAAAATGATCCTAGATATTAGTAGAAAGCATGGAAAAGCATACAGGAACATTCCCGTCCAAGGAAAAGAAAAGGAATAAGTCTTCCAAGCCTTCTTGCATGGAGTCCTGGAGCACAATTTTTCCAACTGATTGCTGTGAGTGGAGACTAGATCTATTTGGGGTACTCCCGCACAGCTGGATCAATTCCTGGAAGACCACCTGATTCAATTACCTTTTGTGAGGGTCTGTGTTGGTCCTGCTCAGTTTGTCTGCCACACATTTTTGCTCCAACAGTATCCAAGATGCCTGCATAGAGAGACTATTTTTAAAAGGTATATCCCAGACTACCATGGGAAGTCTACAGAGGGGGAGATCTGGTTCCCCTTGTTTATGCAGCACGTTACTGTGGGGTTGTCTGTAAATAATTTTACAAATCCAGTGGACCCAAAAATGATTGAGACATGATAGCACTTATAAGTGCTAGCATCTCTTATGTTTGTGTTTTGGTCTGTCTTTTCTGTTCCACAGACCCTGCACTTTTATCACCTCAGACACTGCTCCTCAAGCAAAGTCTGAGGAGTCTGTTAAAGACTGCTGGGGCTCTGAGGGAGAACGTAAGACCTACATTTTGATAAATTTGTTGTCTCCTCCAAAACAATCTCCGTTTTACAAATCCCGAGACTGGAGACCGGGATGGCAGGGGATGGTGATGTTGAGACCATACAGATTTCAGATACCACTGGAAGTTTCACACGTGCGGTTTTACAAGAAGGATCATGAGAATCACAGGTGCCATGAGATCCATTATCCTGAGAAATTTCCTGACTGAGAAGTCGCCACGGAAACTCAAGAATAGAAGTCGATACAGCTCTACTTTTTTCCTGCAGAAGAAAATCTGTTTGAATTAAGGAATCTATGATACATTTTAGAAAGCAGCCCTGTGAGGAATTGTTAAACAAGACTTGTACGCTCTCCTGGATCCCCAGTTTGTGTAGGAAATCCTTTACCTGGGCGAGAGATTCCTGATACTTTGAAAAAGAGTCTGCAAAGATAACCAAGTCATCTAAATAAGGAAAAATGTGACACCTTGCAGTCTGCAGTAGGCTGACACAGAAGCCAGACACCGTGAATAACCTTACAGTAGTAGACGGGCCAAAAGGATGCTGCAGAAAACTGATTATGCGATCCAGACAAAGAAAACCTTACACAAAATACATGAAATCTGGGATCTCTGGAATATTTTAATATGCATCTTTAAACTCTAAAGTCACCAGAAAACTCTGATGGGGAATAACGGGTAACAAGATGTGAATGGACAGCATTCTGAACTCCAACACTATCACAAACAGCTTCCACAAGTACTTTACATTCACTGCCCAGGTTTCTGTACCATTCTGTAGTGCTGGTCCCACCACTGTTTTGTGCACCTTATTTTTCAGCTTCTTTGGCACTTTTCTGTCATACGCTACCCCAACACTCCATGCCAGTTGACTATACCCCTCTGATTCTAGCTTTAACGTCCCTTCTCCTCAACCACCCCTTCCAGATACCAGAAGCTGTCAACCTGTTCCATTATTTTCTCTTCTGATTTCCCATTTGCTGCCATTACAACTGTTTTATCTGTACTCCGTTTCATCCCGTATGCCTTCAGTTTTGTATTCCATTCTTCTATCCTTTGCTGAAGTTCTTGTTCACACACTGCTTGTAATGCCACATCATCTGCACACAGAAACTTTGTTGATCTTTCCCCTCCTACCAGTTTGCTAATACAATCCATCACAAGTACAAACAGCACTGGGTTCAGAATTGAACCTTGATGTACACCCACAGCCACTGGGAATCCCTCTGAGAGTCTAAACAGGATTCATACTTTTGTAATTGGGTCCTTGCATATAGCCTGCATCAATTCTACCAATGCTTCTGGGGCTTTGAACCATCGCAGGATTGTCCAAATCAGCTTTCCTGCGAGCTTGTCATATGCTTTAAGTCTAGGCATGTCTGACTAGGTGCTTTCCTCCTCTCTACCTTCTTCTCAACTATCTATCTCACTGCAACCATCAGGTCAGTTGTGCTGCATCCTGGTCTGAATAAGAACTGCTAGTCTCCCATCTTACTTTCTATTACAATGTGTAATCACCCTCTCCAGATCCAAGCACACCGCCTTATAGCAGTTACAAAGTCAGTGGCCCACAAAGTGGCCTTAACAGAATCAGAAACATGCTTCAAACAGTGAGTAGCCACATGAGACCCAGAAGCAATGAAGATAAACATGTTTTTTCTTAGAAAGGGAATCAGATGCCATAATATTCCTTATGTTCTCAAATGAGGAAAGCATATTTTTATCCAGCGCTATGAAAAGCTTTCCCATCCCTGTCAGATGGGGAGGGACAGATATTAATCATAAGTTCAGCAGCAGCTGAGATGGGGAGTAGGGTGCACACTGTGGGACAGATGAAGAAATGAGGGATCTAGGAGCAGAAGCCAAAGTAGCTTCAGTTACAGAAAAGGTCAAAGAACAGATTACGGTGGTTTGGGCACGTGCAGGAAAGAAGAAGATAATCTGGTGAAGAAGATTTGCTGCAGACAGGAAGAAGGCAAGAAGAAATTAGGGTATCCAGCAAAGAGGTGGGTGGATTGTGTGAGAGAAGACCTGCAACAGTTAGGCATGAGTGCTGAAGAAGGCAGGAGTGTGGCACTGAACATGGACAGATGGCAAAAAGTGACATTATACTCCGACCCCATGTAGAAAACGGGGAAAAAGGGGGTTGATGATGATGATGATTTAGAAGCTGGGGTTCACTTAAGCAAGCAGCTGCTGGGTCTGATGTGGGACGAACATATGTAAGATTATAAGCTTGAAGAACTTCATACAATCTGTTTTCTTGGGGACAGCAGGCTATCGGGGAAGTTACAAGCTATAACAAAATGTCCTCCAATTCTAAAGAATGAATGGCAGTAGGTTCTGGAAAATCCAGCTTAGTAGGTGTCAACTTGATCACAGATAAGGTAAAGTTGCTATTCGAGATTCCCAGTTATCTGACGATATTAAAATGACAGAGCTACAATGATGAACACATTAAAATGCAGTCTGGCTGCTTTATCAGGAAAGCATTTTATCAGCCTACAGTTACAAGTCAGAATAATTCAGTAACAAAACTGTGTCCAGAGTGTCAATGCAAGTTCAAGACACTTACCAGAGTACTGTGATATGGTTGTGTTGCAGGAACACAAAGTACACTGCATTAGAAAGATCTGAAAATAAAATCACGCCAGTATGGCAGTCCCCCATAAGCCATTTTTGGAGTATAACAAATTACAAACCAGTATTAAAAAAAAGTGATGCAGAGGCCTTTTAGAAGATGTAGATAAAGGAAAGCTCCATCTTTTCAGTGCAACTAAATGCAGGGAAGCAAACCAAAACCAAAAAAAATGCCCAAAGCCACAGGACCCGGATCTCTCAAATCCAAATAGCGTAACTCCACTTCAGTTGAATAAAGGACTTTATTCCACAACAGATAAAAATAGACAGCACAAACAAAATAAAACCAAACACTTTCGCTCGGTCAATAACGAGCTTCTTCAGATTGTAAAATGCTTTGTGCTACCATTGAGGCTTATTAAATAATCAAAAAAAACAGTCACATGATCATTTCACCCGCCTCAAATTAATTAAAACCTACCCATCTCTTAAAGTGCAAATCTAAAACTGTGTGTTACACTAGAAGTAAAAACTGTTAAGAATCTCTAAACAGCAAACTACAAAAATGTAAACAAAATACATGTATTCGACCAAGTAAAAACCTGGTACACACAGTGAGGAAGTGAACATCCTTTGTATACTTTTTGAAGAAAAGGGTTATCTCATAACTTTGATTGATCATTTGATACAAGAAGTGACAGAGAACAGAGACTCGAAATATTTCCCTTTGTTAGGGACTGGGTCATTTATTTTAGAACAAGAGGAAGATCCGAACCGGTTAGATCTCAAGAACAATTTTATTCACACTTTTTCTTCTAGTTCCCATAAAATTGGACAGGTTATTTCAAGGCATTGGCCCATATTAGCGCTGCACGAAGAGATAAAAAGTACAGTTTTGTATCTACCATAAATGTAGATGTCCGATAGATATGCAACTGCAGTCCTTACATATGGGTTGTCCTGCCTCAGGCAGCCCTTCGGTCGGCCGGATTCCAAAGTCTGGGTCCCGCGTCGGCTGATGTCGGCCCCTTCCTGACGTCAGAGAGGCCAGGGTATAAAAGCATCAGCCGACGCCATCTTCTTCAGTGTTTCTTGCCCCAGATGCCAAGTGCCCTCCAAGGAAGGCTAAATTTGGTGAATGTATGCCAATCTAAACATGCACAACAAATAATAATAAACAGATACACCATAACAGATACCCCCAGCTATCCTGAGAAAGGTGGGTGGACCCAAACAGAGGGGTAGGAGGGAGGGAAAGCCTGACTGCAGTTGCATATCTATCGGACATCTACATTTATGGTAGGTACAAAACTGTACTATGTCCTTCAAGAATGCAACTGCAGTCCTTACATATGGGTTGAATACCATAGTCAAGCTGGGGGTGGTAGGACCTAAGGTAAAGATGGTGTAGCTAAAATGCCCTGCAGGACCGCAGAGGCAAAGCCTGCTCGGGATCTGGAGTATAAAGGCCGGTTGTAATGCTTGGAAAATGTATGCACGGAGCTCCATGTAGCAGCCTCTAGAATGTCCTTTGTAGCCACCCCTCTTAGAAAGGCTGTGGAGGTGGCTGTAGCTCTGGTGGAATGAGGTCTGATATTGGCTGGCACCTCTTTTCCATGGAAGGAATAGCAGAATCTGATGCAGTTTCCAATCCATTTTGAAATTGTTTGTTTGGAAATTGCCTTTCCCTGTACTCCAGCTGCGTAAGCTACAAAGAGCTGGTCCGATTTTCTGTTGGCCTTTGTTCTGTCCAAGAAGTAGCGCAATTGTCTGTGTATGTCCAAAGTGTGCAGAAGCCTTTCTCCTTTGTTTTGAGGATTGGGAAAGAAGGCAGGCAGGTGAATTGCTTGATTTAGAGAAACCCTGGATATCACTTTTGGCATGAATGAAGGATTGGTTCTTAAAGAAACTCTGTCCTGATGGAAAATGAGGAATGGAGGTACTGCCATGAGGGCCTGAATCTCTGAAACTCTTCTTGCTGAGGTGATTGCCAACAGGAAAACTGTTTTCCAGGAGAGAAATTGCAATTCTGAAGATGCTGCTGGCTCAAAAGGAGGAAGAGTTAGTTTTTCCAAGACGAAGTTGAGGTCCCAAGCAGGTATCGGTGGTTTCCTTGGAGGTTTGATATTCTTTATCCCTCTTAGAAACTGTCTTAGCAGTGGGTGTGAAAATACAGGTGGATCACAGTTGTATTCTGCTGAAATTGCTGAAGCGTGTATCTTTATGGAAGAGTAAGATAGGGCATTGTGAAGCATTTCTGCCAAATATTCTAGTGTCTGTGGGATGCTCAAAATTGAAGCATCCTGACCTTCGTTGGCATTCCAGATGGTAAATCTCTTCCATTTGGCTAAATAAGTCCTTCTGGTGGAAGGTCTGCGGGCTTCCAGTAAAATTTCTTGAACCTTTTTGGAGAGAGAGGAATGGGGAGAAATCATGGAACTCTCCAAGCTGTCAGTTGCAATGTTTGCAAGTTGGGATGAACTGTCCTGAAATTGTGCTGAGTTAGTAGCAGTGGCCATTGGGGCAGGGGCCACGGTTTGGTGCGAGTTATGCTCCTCAGTAATGGGTACCACTGTTGCCTTGGCCAGTCTGGAGCTGTCAGGATGCCTTTTGGTTGTTTTGCTTTGATCTTCAGTAACACCTTGGTCATTAATGGTAGAGGTAGGAATGCATATATTGTTAGAGAATTCCAGCTGAAGGAGAGAGCATCTATTTTCCAGGCTCGAGGATGGAATATCCTTGAGCAGAACTTTTCCAGAAGATGATTGAGGTGTGATGCAAAGAGATCTATGTCCGGCCTTCCCCATGCATGAGTTATTTGGGAGAACATGTCTGGGTGCAACGTCCATTCGTGGGGATCCATAATGTTTCTGCTCAGACTGTCCACCAGAACATTGTCCTTTCCTGGAATAAACTGGGATTGCAACTCTATGTTCAGTTTCAGGGTTTTTTCAAAAAGAGCCATTGCCAGTCTGCAGAGGGGGTAAGAATGGGTGCCTCCCTGCTTGTTTATGTACCACATAACAGTGGTGTTGTCTGTCCTTATTAGCAGCTGACCTTGCTGAAGATATTTTCCGAAGACCTCGATTGCTTGAATCACTGCCAGCATCTCTTTCTGATTGATGTGTAGATTCAATTCTGTGGGAGCCCATTGTCCTTGAATGCATCTGCCCGCCATGTGCACCCCCCATCCGTGGTCTGAGGCATCTGTGGTAATGGTTTGGCTTGCTTGAGGCTTGTGAAAAGACATACCCTTGTTTAATTGGCTTGCTTGTGCCCACCACAGGAATTCCTTCTGTAGGCATGGAATGAGTGGAATAATTGCTTCTAGGCTGTGGTTGTGTTGAGACCACAAGCTTTTTAGGTACCATTGTAGTTTCCTCATGTGTAGTCTTGCCAGTGGAATCAAAAGTATGCAAGATGCCATGAAGCCAAGGGCCTGCAGGACTTTCCTTGGGGTCATCTGGATCTGCTTTGCAAAGTTTCTGAAATACTGCGGCAATTGGTCTTGTTTTTCCTCTGTGAGGTAAGCCATCTGTGAGTTTGTGTCCAATTTGGCTCCTAGAAAAATTATTTGCTGGGATGGCAGTAGTCTTGATTTTTGAATGTTGACTGTGTATCCCAAAGCCTGTAGCAAGTGAATGACATAGTCCAAGTTTCTCGTCAAGGCTTGTATGCTGTCCGCTTGTATAAGGCAGTCGTCCAAGTAAGGGTATATTTGTATCCCTTGAAGTCTGCAATGTGCAATTACTGATGCCAGGCATTTCGTGAATACTCTGGGCACAGTAGATAAGCCAAAAGGCAATGCTGAGAATCGATAATGCTCTGACCCTGCAAGAAATCTGAGGTATCTTCTGCAGCTTTGTCTGATTGGGACATACAGGTATGCCTCCTTGAGGTCCAGAGTAACCAGCCAAGACTCCTTGCCCAGCATGGGAAGAAGCTGCTGTAATGTCAGCATTTTGAATTTTGGCACAATGAGAAAAGTGTTTAGAGTGGACAAGTCCAGAATAGGTCTCCATTGCTTTTCTTTTCTTGGAACAAGGAACAGTCTTGAATAGAATCCCTGGCCTTGTTCCTGAGGAGGAACCTTTTCTATTGCTTTGATTTGTAGCAGCTTTGAAACTTGTGAGAGTGCCTCTGCCCTCTGATTTTGTGGCAGGTTCGGCATGCCTTGTCTTTTTGGTAAGGTATGGAAGTGGAACCTGTAACCTTTGTCTATTATGTCCAAAATCTATTTGTCCTTTGTAATAATGTGCCAGTTTTTTGAAAATAGAGATAATTTTCCGCCTAAAGGTGCTTCTCTTTGAGCCTTGGTCGGCGGAGTCAAAGTCAAGTCATTGTGATTGTCCCTGTGGAGCAGTAGGAGTTCCTGCTCCACTTCTCTGATTAGATGGTTGCCATTGGCGGCCCCTGTAGGAGCCTCGGTATTGCCCTCTACCTCGAGCACGCCTGCCTTTCCCTCTTGGGAACTTGTCAGTGTCTGGAAAGGACCAATTCTTCGAAGGCCAATTTCTGCTGAACCTTGGAGGCTGAACCTGGAGGAAATCTTTGACTGTTTGCACTGATTTAGCCTTTTCCTCTATTGATTTCAACACACCCTGTGCATTATCACCAAATAGCTTGTGTTTTTCCAGAGGTGCATCTAGAAGCTTTACTTTAACATGATCTGGTAAAGTCTGTTCTTTCAACCAAGCATGTCTACGTATGACGGCCCCTGTCATAGCTGCCCTACATGAAGCTTCCAATGCATCATAACCACACTGAAGGAAATGGTTGCTAACCTGCTGTGTATTATGAGCCAAATCCTGCAAGGCCTTTCTATCTAAAGGCTCAGGAGAGGCTAACTTTTTCTGCAAATCATCCAACAATAAATCCTGATACTGAAACATATGAAAAAGACAGTTTAGAGCTCTCATGGCAAGCGTGGAAGAGGTATAAACTTTTTTACCCCACCTCTCCAAGGATCTAGATTCCCTGTCTGAGGGCAAAGGATTTTTGGCCGTGGAAATGGCCACACCTATGGGCCCCTGAGAAATGGTTTCTAGATCAACAGGATGGGCCTTAAAGAGATGCTTATGGGTTTCTGGGACCCTGTAATATCTGTCTGGCTTGACAGGAGCAGGGGGAAGAGAATCAGGAGTAGTACTGGAGTCTGAGAACACATCATCCAATACATCTAGCACTGGGGGTATAGCTAAAGGCCTGTGCTGGGGTTTTTTAAGGAAGGTCCGGAGCCTTTTTCTGGAGTCGGAGAAATCCTGACCCTGCCACTGAAAATGCTCCCTCATGGAGTGAAGAATTTCCCCAAAGGAAATATCTTCAGGAGGAGAGGCAGAAGGAATGGATTCCTCAGCATCAGAATCCTCGTAGGCCAGGAAGGATTCCTCCTGGGAATCAGAGTGGCCTGACTCACCAGAGTCCTCATCTGAGGAAAGGGTATAAGTCTGCTCAACCCTAGGCCTTTTGTCTGAGGGTGGCTGAGAACCCCTGTCTGGATGAGTCTGAGAGCCCCTGATTAAAGCAATGAGATCTGCAGCTAAAGTCATGATCTGTTTATCTGAAGTGGGACCCTGTGGGATAGATTTAGGAGGGTGAGATTTAACCTGGCTGGCAGCCTTAGCATGTGTGTAGGCCTTGATGGACATAGAAACAGGAGGCCTAGCTGCCCCACGTGCTGGAGTGACATTGTCTACCGGTATGGTTTCAGGCAAGTCTTGGGCTTCGGTTTCCGGGGGAAAATCCACAACCGGCACGGGGGTTGCCTCTGGGACCGAAGGCTGCGGTAATGCGGTGTCGTCGGCCTGAAGCGGTTGAATTACCGGTTCCGAGGAGGCCGATGCACTCGCGGTAGGCTTTAGCGTGGTGTCGGTAGAAGTCGCGGGCAGCGGATGTCGGTCCCGGTCCTTCCGTTTTTTAGAAATGTGTGCTGTCGGAAGCTCTGACGGCATGTTATAGGAATAAATTTCCCCAAAAAAGTCCTCCGCAAACTCTGCCCGGCGCCTAAGTGTGCGCTTATTGAAGCAAGCACAGGCCGCGCAGGCCGAGACGTCATGGTCTGGGCCGAGGCAGGGGAGGCAGTACAAATGGAAATCCTTATGAGGTATTTGTTTACCACAAGACAAACAATTATTAACTTTTGCAGCTATAACTGACATTGGCTGAGGCAAGAAAGAGATCCCCAACGGGGTACTTAGCTTTTTGATGACTTCGGTAGCTGAAAACTCAGGAGCTGGCCGACCGGCACTTGCGAACAGCTTCTGCTTCGGGCACCGCGGCAAGAAAGACTGAAGAAGATGGCGTCGGCTGATGCTTTTATACCCTGGCCTCTCTGACGTCAGGAAGGGGCCGACGCCGGGCCCAGACTTTGGAATCCGGCCGACCGAAGGGCTGCCTGAGGCAGGACAACCCATATGTAAGGACTGCAGTTGCATTCTTGAAGGACATCAATTTGTTCCACCTAACCCCCATTTTATCAGGAAAAGAGATGTTAACTTAAAGGAACGTTTTGACAGAAACAGGGACTTTACTACCAGAACAAGAACGAAGGTGGGCACACACAGGTGTAGTTCTTGTAAGCAATGTAGCTTTATGCTGGATCAGGATACCATATTCATTCCTTCTAGAAAATTTAGATACAAATCCACCAACTATTACAACTGTGGGACTAAAGGGGTGGTTTATTTAGGAATTTGTTTACATTGTCACAGTTTCTATGTGGGTTAAGACGGAGAGGCAACTTAGGAAAAGAGTTTATGAACATCAATACGATATCTCCAAGGGTAAAGAAAACAATGCTTTCTTCAAACACTCACAAGTATGTAATAAAATGGAGCTGAAATTCATTATTTTAGAACAAATGACACCAGACTTACGGGGTGGCAACTGGGAAGCCAGACTAGAGTATCGTGAATTATTCTGGCAGTTAAGGTTGGACGCAGGGAGGTCACCTGGGCTGAATGAGACTATTAACATCAGTAGCGTATTAAAGTTGAGAATGGCTCGGTTATAGTATTACAATAACAACATGACAGTTTAGGGTTTGAAATTGAGTAGTTGTGAACTTGAACTTCAGTGTTATGTGTTTATAGTTACTTTAGTTCTTATAACAATGTATTAAGTTTTTATAGGATTGATTTATTTATAGACAGGACTGGTACTTTCAATGTGTGTACCAGGTTTTTACTTGGTCGAATACATGTATTTTGTTTACATTTTTGTAGTTTGATGCTGTTTAGAGATTCTTAACAGTTTTTACTTATAGTGTAACACACAGTTTTAGATTTGCACTTTAAGAGATGGGTAGGTTTTAATTAATTTGAGGCGGGTGAAATGATCATGTGACTGTTTTTTTTGATTATTTAATAAGCCTCAATGGTAGCACAAAGCATTTTACACTCTGAAGAAGCTCGGTACTGACCGAGCGAAAGCGCTTGGTTTTATTTTGTTTGTGCTGTCTATTTTTATCTGTTGTGGAATAAAGTCCTTTATTCAACTGAAGTGGAGTTACGCTATTTGGATTTGAGAGATCTGGGTCCTGTGGCTTTGGGCATTTTTTTTAAATGCAGGGAAGATCTTAACCACAATACGAGCTTCTCCTAATAAAGCAGTTGTATCTTGATACTACCAGTACCATATACATACTGTTTATTTTTTCATGTGTGCATTCCACCAATATGTATAAAGTTATCTTTGTACAAGAACATATGTTAAGTGTGGCAAAGCCCTCCACCATCAGTCCTTATACATCTGAACTGTATTTTAATAAAAAGATTGTAAACTTTAAACTACAGTTCAAATAACTTTACTGTATCCCTTTGTGATGCCATGGTGTGGATACTGTGGGATGCATCCATAGAATTTAATGGGTATGTCTCTGCAAATGCATGGAGGTATGTCCATTAAACTCTATGGGCACATCCCAATGCTATTCCAACACAGAGGTCACAGAGGGTACAGTTACAGGCATAAGTGAAAGGAAGATGGTTACAAATGCATGCTGTAAAGATCAACTGTTTGGGGCCAGAATTCTTTTTGGTACTTAATGCCCCAACTGCCATGGTGTAAAAGTTAAGAAAAGTTAGTAATACACTTGTTAATCTGATAAAACTCTGATACAAATGAAAGTAAACTCAACAGGTATTGATCACAAATACCTAAAGCACTGTTAAAACTGAAATACCTTTCAGAAAACATACTGAATAAGTTATTAATAACAAGAAAACAAACCCAAACAATGTACAAAATACTGACTACATTCTACTTGAAGATCTCAGCCTACAGTCTCACACAAATGATGTGCAGATGTCGGATGGAACCAAACACATCACACCCCATCTTACATCACAATTACATCATGCCACTCACATAAAAACAAGGCACGAGGTACTGCACCTTACAGATGTTAATGAACAATAAAGGTTACTGTGTTACAGTGACAAGAAGCACAGGATAAGTGACATATGCAGACGATGTAACACAGGACCAGTAGAGCAGAGGTCAGACAGATAACGTCATCATTTGCCATACGCCCATCTGTAGTCAGCTGTAAAAGGATACAGGAATATCATGTTGAAGAAAAAGCTGAACCCAAGGGGTCCAAAGAAAAGGAAGTTTGTAATCAGTCTCCAAAACTGGAAAAATATGGGAGAAAAGAGACAAAGGCAAAAAAAAATGTATTAGTTTTGCTGCTATAAAAATACTAAAAGTCATTAAAACAGTTGCAGTGATTTACTGGTTAATATGTACACCTACCTGTATGGTATGCAAACTTCTTTAATTCAATTCTGTTTAAAAATTGTACTGCAGAGCTCTGTTCTCAAACATCTAAAACAGCATCTCAAATAGCATTACTCTGCTTACACATATTTTAGTACACTCTGCTCATTATAAGCCTTTATCTTGGCAATGTATACCAGACACCCAGCAATACAGATAAATTAAAGGATGCCAGACATTTATCCAGCTGACAACTAGTACATGTGATCCAAGAGCCCACATTTCCCATAATCCTGCAGTCTTGATAGTGCACTGTTGCCTACGACTACAAGGATGGCTCAGCTGTTTATGAGGGTCAGTTCTAAGCAATCATTCCTTATAATATTCTCAGATGCAAACAAACAAAAAAGAAGATCCCAAACTAAATTGCAAACACCAATGCTGCAGTTTAAAATCATTCATTATCTGGCAATTTGCTTTCTCAAAATAGCTTACAAAACATGAAGGACTAAATGGTGTGAATGCGAAAAATGATGCCAAGTCCACATAACTTGCTCATAGTTTCATAGTTTAGTACTAGGCTATCTGCCCTGGGGCATTTGTAAGCCTAGTCATAGTGATGTGGCTTCCGCCACCCCATGAAATGGTACAAAAAATGCACAGAATAGATTTAGAATACTGTGCCTCTGTCTAGTAGTGACACAATGAAGGTCCCCTTATATAATAGGATTAGTTTACTGTGCCCCTGTCTAGTAGTGGCACAGATGTGACCCCTGGGGTAAACTTACGATCTCCCATCCACTCAAGATTTCTCTTGAAGAGAGTCAGTGAGGGGCTCTGCCTAACATGAACAGGGATCTTGTTCCAAAGCATGGGAAGTCTCTGGGTTATGAATCTATCCCTCCAGCATGTCCTATTCATACTTGTGCCGAGGTTTAAGTCTTTAGCTCTCATGGTCCTGATGGATTTGGATTTTTTGAGGTGGAGCATTTCCATCAGTTCCTGATTGGACATGGCCTTGTACGTCAGGCAGAGATCACCTCTGAGCAGGCGGTATGCTACTGAATAGAGCTGGAGTTTCTTTAGTCTGGCAGAATAAGACATATGTTGGAGACCCTTGATCCTCTTGGTGAGGTACTTTTGTGGTCTCTCCAGCTGTTGCAAATGCCGGGTGAGGTACATACCAAATGGGGCATTGTACTCAATCATGGGTCTGATGAGGGAGGAGTATGGGGGTACAATGACATCCTTGGATCTGGATGTGAATCCCTTCATGATAAGGTGTGCAATGTAGAATGTTTTTCTAACCACTTTGGCGACGTGGGTGTCAAATGAGAGGTCGCTGTCGACTTGGGTCCCTAGGTCTTTGATTACTTTTTCCATACTCAGTGGGTTGCTGTCTATGTGATAATTTGTGGGTACTTTTGTTTTTCCCAAAGGGGATGACTACACATTTTTTGGCATTTAGTTTAAGGCTGTGACTCCGGCACCAGTTGTCCGTTTCTGTGAGGCCTTTTTGTAGGATGTATGTGTCCGCTAGTGTATCAACTATGGCGCCTAGTTTGCAGTCATCTGCGAACTTTGTCAGCCACAACCCTCCCATGTTTGCTTTAACATCTGAGAAATAAATGCCGAACAAGAGGGGCCCCAGAACAGATCCCTGTGGGACACCACTTGTGACTGGCTTTGAGTCTGACATTGCTCCAGAGATTTTAACTTTATGGGTACTGTCCTTTAGCCAGTTTGCAACCCATCTAGTGACATAAGGGTTTACGTTTAAGCTGTTGAGCTTATCTATGATGCCTGAGTGGGGTATTGTGTCGAAGGCCTTAGCCAAGTCCAGGTAGGTTGTATGGACTGCTTTGACCTCATCAATGGCTCTAGTGACTGTTTTGAAAAAGTCAACCAGGTTCAAAAGGCAGGATCTGCCCTTTACAAAGCCGAAATGGGTGGGGTCAAGTGTCTGTAGGTCCCCTATGTCTCTGTTTATGAGTTCCATAATGATTCTTTCCATAGCTTTGCAGACCAGGCTGGTTAAGCTTATGGGGCGGTAGTTCCCAGGGTCTGTAGAGGTACCCCCTTTGTGGAGTGGGACCACTGTCGCTGTACGCCAGTGTTCAGGTACATATATCCTGTAGTAAGGCTAAAGTTAAATAGCATTTTTATGTGCGGGTTTAGCTCCTCTTGGAGTTCACGTAGCACGCAACCCGGGATACTGTCAGGTCCCATTGATGCTGTGTTTTTAGCTTTGTTGAGGGCGGTTCTCACTTGGACATCTGAGATGACAGGGAGATTACATTCAGCTGGGATAAGTATTTTTTCTTTTGGGGGTGAGGGAGGGGAGAAATTTGCACTGAACCTGGCAGCCAGAATGTTGGCAATATCTGTGGGTTCAGTGTATTTTTTGTTGTTGTAAACTATGAGCATATCTGAGGGTTTCCGCCCAGGTTTCTAACATAGCTGAAGGTGGCTTTGTGATTATCTTTAGTGTCCTTAGCGCTTTTTCTCTCAAAGTTGGCCTTGGATGTTTTTATGAGAGAACGTAGTTTTCTGCTAATGTTGATCAGAGAGGTCTTCCCTTTATGGGATTTTGCTCTGTCGTGCAGTAGCTTCCTTCTTTTGTTATATAATTTGTTAATGGCTGAGGTCCACCAGATAGGACGCTTGCCTTTGGTGGAGAGGGACTTGGATTTATTTGGGATTGCATGATCCATGCATTCTTGGAGATGTCCATAGAAAGCATTTGTGAAGGATTCGGCATGGCAATTCCCCTTGAAAGCTAGGGGTTGAGGGAGAGGGGACTACCAGTTACCACCACTGCAAAAGATTGGCCAGTGAATACACAAACCCACTTGTTTCTAGTTAGGTATATGTACACAAGAACGCTGCAACAGTATGACACAACCCAAAACCATTTGGAATACTGAAAGCCAAACATGTTGATCTTCAGAACATGTAATGTAAAATGTTGAACATTCACAAGGTTGACAAATGCTGGGAGCTCATTTCTAAGACTGCAGTAAAATATGGAGTGTTTTGCCTTTTCCTCAGTGAAATGCAATCTCTGAATTGGTATATATAATGAAGAGAGGGTATGAGGGCACAGCCCTCAATATGGGGAGTGCAAGTGGGTTTGCTCCTCTGCATAATAATGTTTTCCGAGCACTCAATGTGGGTTTGATATTTTAAATGTCAGCTACTTGTGAAGTCAACATTCTCTTATAGACTCGATACAGGCCTATCACTAGAAATGTTCTCATGCCTAGCTCTGTCCTCAGCAATATCAAAGACACAAATTACAGAGATGGATACGTCCAGCTTCACCTCAAGTAGCACAGAAAGAAAAATGTCATCAGAGGTGCTCATATAACACAAAAAGATAAATCCCAGCTCCGGAGATATCTCAAGTAACGCAGTTCGGTTAAGGCCCAGCTCCAATATCAGAGGTGCCCAAGTGGGATAGCTGGCCAAATGTTCCCAAGCAGTGCAGGCAGCTAAGGCCCAGCTCCATCAGAGGTTCCAAAGGGGAGCATGTGGCTAATGCCCAGCTCCATCAGAGGTGTCCAAGCAGCACAGGTGGATAACACCCAGCTTTGTAAACACTGTCTCAAGTAACCCAGTACTGTTAAGAGATGCAGGTGGACAAGACCCAGCTCACTCAGAGTTGCCCCAAGTAACCAGTCTAGATTAGACCTAGCTTCACAATCAGACATGTCCCATGCGACATAGAAAAAGGAAGCCCAGCTAAGTAAAAGGTTTCTCACCATGCAAGACAGGCCCAATTCAGTCATCACAGATGTCCAAAGAAACACAGCTGGATAAAGCAATGTCCCATGAAACACAGCTGCAGAAGGCCTGGCTCTATCACCAGACTACTCCCCATGTAACACAGATGTATAACGCTTGGCTCAGTCACCAGGAATGTCACACAACAAAGCTGAGTAAGTTTCAGTCCTATGCCTACTGATGCCACAAACAAAAACTGGACAAGACAAGATCCCATCGTAAACTATGTTCCATATAACAGATGGATAAGGTCTAGACCAATACATTAACAGCTGAATATGGCCCTACCCTACTATTATTTTACATTTGTTGACCGGGAGAGTCCAACTGGATTACAAGTCCATTTTCAGTGGAGGCCCGGGGAGAAAAACTCCAACAGAACAATTTTTTACAAAACATAGTTTAGCAAAGAAATAAATACCTGCTGATCAAAGAGATGTCTCATTATGTACAAAACATTTATACACGGTGATATGTCTACTTTATACAAAACTGTGCATCCAAACACTGTAAAGCAGGTATAATCACTTCCGGAAATTAAGATCATTGTCTGCAGACAGGGCAAGATAAGCAATTCTGCACCACTAATATTCTAAGAGACTGTACATTCAGATGTATTAGCACACTCACACAATGACAAAAGTCTGTTGTACACAGTTTTGCCTGGCTGGCATGATTTCAACTGTGCAAACTGCGAACATAACTTCTGTACAAGAATGCAAGCCCTACTCTCTTAACTGAAGACTGTATAAAGGGCACTAGGGCAAAGCCCCCACTGGGTCCCCCTGAGCTCCTTCGTCTCTCTTCTGTACAAATGTTTAACTAGATGTTTTTATAAAACCTGGAAGCTGGTTGCTTAGACTGTGCACTAGTTTCTACATATTGCCATTTGTAACTGTTTGTAGTCATTTTTGCTACTGTATGTCATCTCTCAAAGCATACAAGCTACATTCTTCCTTAAACAAGAAAAAAACCACACCCTGCTTGCAGTTACACTGTTTTAACAGACAGCTTCCAAACACGAAGTAGCAACAATTCTTCACAAATAGTAACTGCAGTTCTATAAAACATGCCAGGTTGAAAGAAGCAATGACTACAAAAAGCAGTAGCTGCAATTAATAATTTTACAAGCACACACACGCAGACACACACACACACACACACACACACATATATATATACAGTAAACAGAAACTACAGCAAGACTAAAAAGCTGGAAGAAGTACTCAAGACTACTCAATTCTACAAATTAAAATGAGCATGCCAAACTAAGGGAGCTCACTAAGAATTAGGCATAGTCAAGAACTGTAATTAACAGCTGAGTGCACCTCCAGGCGTTTCTGCCGTTATCTCCTACCATCGCCTCTAGGCGTCAAATACTGCTTGTTCATATTTGCATTATTAATTCCAAAACCAAGCTACATACAAGGTATCAGAAGATTTACTCTTAAAGAATACATGATGACAAACACAACTGTATAGATATTTGAACTCTAGCTAATGCAGCTAAACAGATCTTTAATACCATTTATTTGTATTGTAATAATTTTCATATTTTTTCTAAATATCACACCATTCCGGTAACACAGACAGAACAGCATAGTCTCAAATGAAAGCTCACAGCTGTATGATGAAAATCCTGCTGGCATTATGCGCCTTGCTTGTATGGTTACTGAGACATCATAAGCTGTTTATACAAAATGAGAAGTTATGTACCTACCATAACGTTCCATGTTAGTTGTCTTCTTCTCGCCTTCTTTCTTGCTGGATGAGTCCGGAGCCGATCCTCGGCTCCGACTCACCTATACTAAAGCTCAAGAACTATTTTTACCGGCTCGAGGCTACCCTGTATCCCACAATGCTAGGCGCTAACTACCCAGATCTCATTTGATAGCTAACACCATAGCAGTTCTGTTCTCAGAACAAAGGAGAAAGAGGAATACCTATATATAGAACATACCAAGAAAAAAGCAACCATGGGAGTCCATACTGGGATGAAAAGAAGGCCCAGAAGGATCCTTTCGGTCTGTCCAGGCTAGGGGGTTGGAGGATGGGACGCAAGAAAGAAGGCGAGAAGAAGACAACTAACATGGAACGTTATGGTAGGTACATAACTTCTCAATGTTAAGTTGTCAATCTCACCTTCATTCTTGCTGGATGGGACTGCATCCCTAGCACCTAAACCCTGGGTGGCTCATCGGAACAGACTCTTGAGGACGGTTGAACCAAAGTTAGCTCGGCATTTGGAGGCCATGTCCAGTTTGTAATGAGAAATAAAGGTATGAGGAGAGGCCCATGTGGCTGCCGCACAAATGGAATCTATAGGCAACCTAGCCTGAAAGGCTATTGTAACTAAGGCTCTAGTTGAGTGGGCTCTAGGCCTTGAAGGAAGTTCTTGATACCTCAGTTCATAGATGAAAGTAATGACAGAGGCCAACCATCTAGAAAGGGTTACTTTGGAAACTGGAAGGCCTTTCTTCCCTTCCGCATAAGACAGGAAGAGCTGCTCAGATTTCCTAACTTGCTTGGTTCTATCCAGGTAGTAACAGAGTTGACCGTGAACATCCAAAAAATGCAACTTTTGTTCTGCTCTGTTTGAGTAATTAGGGGAGAAAACTGGGAGATCGATAGTCTGATTTAAATTTGCCTCAGGAGATATCTTAGGTAAAAAAGACGGGTTAGTTCTGAGGGACACTATCTTTATGGAAAACCAGATAAGGAGGACAAACGCAAAGGGCGTGAAGTTCTGAGACTCCCCTCGCGGAAGTGGCCACTAGAAACAGAATTTTCCATGAGAGTAACTTCAAGGAACAGGAAGCCGCAGGTTCAAAGGGAGGGAGAATCAAAGAGATTAAAACCAGATTCAAATCCCACTGTGGTGGGGGATCTCTGATCGGGGGCTTAAGTAAAAAAATACCTTTAAGGAAGGCTTTACAAAGTTTATGGGACATAACAGTGGAGTCCGACAAGCCAACATGAAAATTTGAAATGGCCGCTAACTGAACTCTGATAGTGGACGAAGAAGAACCTGATTGAAAAAGTTCGGCTAAGAAATCTAGGACTGATTGGATAGGTGCCGTGAAAGGGTTTATGTTTCTAGTCACTGCTCAGAAGGAAAAACGTTTCCATTTGCTAGCATAAATCCTCCTGGTAGAAGATTTGTGGGAAGCAAGAATGATGTCACGCACCGAATGGGAAATAAAGGGAAGCCTGGCTAAGGCTGGAAGTGGAGCAACCAAGCTGTGAGGTTAAGAGAGGGGAGGGACTGGTGCAGCTCGCCCGACTGATGGGTCAAGAGATCTGGCACTGGGTCCAGATGCCAGGGCTGCTCCAAGAGGTAACGATGCAGGAACGAAAACCAGATTTGTCGAGGCCAGTAAGGGGCAATGAGGATCATTGTGGATCTCAATGCAGTAGCTTTCTGAATCAACTGTGTGATTAATGGAAAGGGGGGAAAAGCGTACAGAAGACCCCGGGGCCAATCGTGGACTAGAGCATCTCTGGGGGGGTGGCGGGAAGAGAGTGAAGAAGTCGTGGCACTTGCTGTTTTGAGGTGTTCTTGAAAAGATCGCAGCAAGGCTGACCCCATCTTGGAAAATTTTTTCCACTACTGACTGCTTGAGAGACCACTGCGTGGCATGAGAATGGCTCTGATCAGCCTGTCCGCTATGACGTTGGACTTCCCGGGGATATGCGTTGCTATCAGAAACCGCTGAGAAGAGATCGCCCACTGCTAAAGTCTGAGTGCTTCTCGATATAAGGGATAAGACTTGGTTCCACCCTGCTTGTTGATGTACCACACTACGGACATATTGTCCGTCTGAACTGCAATAGTCCCGATGGGAAGAGAGTCCTGAAGGGCTTGCAACACTAAAAGTACTGCTCTCATCTCCAGGACATTTATGTGCAGGTGGCACTCGAAAGGTTGTCATGTGCCCTGGACTGTCCTGCCCTGAAAATGCCCCCCAACCCGATCAGGGAGGCGTCCGTTGTCACCGTAGCAACCGGGGGGGGGGGGACAAAGGGTCTGCCCCGAATCACTTGAAGGGAGACCATCCACCAAAAAAGGTGTTTCTTGCATGATTGGGTGATTAAAATGTTGTGCGACATTGGAAGCTGTTAAAAAGACCACTGGGAAAAGAGCATCCACTGAAGAATCCGCATGTGAAAGCGAGCTAGGGTAAGTAACGTAATGGCTGCTGCCATGAGACCTAAAGTCTTCAGTACAAACCTGGCCTGGATTTTGTTGCTTGTCCGCGAATATCTGAAACTCTTTGTGCGGTTAGTTTTGCGGACAGTTCGGCTGTGTCTAATATGGCGCCTATGAAAGTAATAGATTGACAAGGCGACAAGGCAGACTTTTCAAAATTTATGGAGATACCTAGCTCTTTGCAAATTTGAATGGTGTAATCTCTGGACTGAAGAAGTTGACTCCTGGTGGTGGCGGTAAGGAGCCAGTCGTCCAGATATGGAAACACCTGGAATCCTTGACATCTCAGATGAGCCGTAACCACTGCCATGCATTTGGTGAACACTCAGGGGGCTGTAGTGAGACCAAAGGTCAGGGCCCTGAACTGGTAGTGACTGGCCCCCAGCCGGAAGTGGAGAAACCTCCTGGAGCGCCTGTGCATCTTGATGTGGTAGTATGCATCCTGAAGGTCTATAGAGCACATCCAACTGTCCTGGCCCAAAAAGGGTAGAATGGACTGTAGCGTGACCATCCGGAACTTTGTTCTTTGGACAGACCTGTTCAGCCTGCTGAGATCCAAAATTGGTCTCCAGTCTCCTGTCTTTTTTGGTACCAAAAAGAACTTGGAGTAGATTCCGGATCCTTGCTGGTCTGCTGGGACTGGTTGGATGGCTCTTTTTCTTAGCAGTTTTGAGATTTCTAATACTGCTTGCTCCCTTAGACCGGGTGGAACATCTGGAAGGGGCCTTTTTGGCTGTGTTAGGGTGTGGGCAAAGAGAATTTCGTAACCCTCGGATATGATCGACCGTACCCATCTGTCTTGGGTGAGGGAAAGCCAGGCTTCTGGGTACAGTGATAATCTTCCCCCGACTGCCTCCGAAGGCAGACAGTCGGGCAGCATCTCAGGGATGCTGGAAGGGCTGGCCAGAGACAGCTTCTCTGCTACCCTGATTCTGCGGACCCCCTCTGCCCCTAGGGCGGCGTCTGTTATTGTCCCCCCCCCCGCCTCTAGAGGGAAACTCACCTCATGCGTCAGGCACGACTCCCTGTGGTTTGCAAAACCACATTTTTTCCACCCTTCTAACCCTTAGGGTATGGCCTAGATGAGGTGGAAAAATGGACTCCCACGGCAGAGAGAGTCTTGCCTTCCTGTTCGCATCTGGTCAAAGCAACCTTCACCTGAGGTCTAAACAAAGCTGAACCATCAAAGGGGGAGTTAATGAAGGACGCCTTGAAGGGGTCAGCAAAGTTACAAAAAGTACAGTTTTGTACCTACCATAAATGTAGATGTCCGAACTGGATAGCATCTGCAGTCATCACAAATGGGTAGTCCTGTCGTCAGGCAGCCCTTCAGTCGGCCGGATTCCAAAGTCTGGGTCCGGCTTCGGCCGATGTCGCACTTCACCCCCGGCCCTTTCAAAAAAAATTCC
>NC_056733.1:705834445-705860393 GCF_019279795.1 Protopterus annectens | reverse complement strand
GGGATGTGGGGTGCAGGGGGTCTTGCCCCCCTGTTTGCAAAGGTAAGTTTTTATTTATTTTTGTTTTTAGGCATTTTATCTTTCGAGGTTTCAGAATTCGATGATATGGTGTGTCAACCACATCAGATTAGATATTCTGAAACTTATATTACATATATGTGTGTGTGTATATATATATATATATATATATATACATATACATATATATATACATATACACACATACACATACACACACACACACATACACACACACACACACACACACACACACACACACACACACACACACACACACACACATATATATATATATATATATATATATATATATATATATATACTGCTAACATCTCTTTTAAATTGATATGTAGGTGCTTCTGATCCTCTGTCCAATAACCTTGCAGGACTTTCCCCTGCAAGTGTGCTCCCCATGTGTAATCCGAGGCATCCGTGGTTAACACTTGGCTGGTTGGAGGCAGACTGAAGGCTTTCCCTTTTTTTGTGAAGACATGCCATGGTCCACCAATGGAATTCCTTTTGTAGGCAAGGCAAGACAGCAATCTGTGTGTCTAGACTGTGGCAATGGTGGGACCATACACTTTTAGGTACCATTGTATTTTTCTCATATGTAGTCTTGCATTTGGTATGAGAAGGATGCAGGAGGCCATGTAACCCAGAGCCTGCAGGAATTTCCTTGCAGATAGCAGAGACATTAATGCCAAGGTTTTGAAAGTTGAAGCCAGCTGTAGTTGCTTTTCGGATGTCAGGAAAGCCATCTGGGTTGTATTTAGAAGAGCACCCAGAAAAGTTATCTGTTGTGTGGGTGTCAAATTTGACTTTATGTTCACAGTGAATCCCGGGTACTTGAGTAGATTTTGAACAAATTCCAGGTGCTGGAGTAAGACATCCTTGCTGTCTGCTTGAATAAGACAGTCATCCAGATAAGGGTAAATTTGAATTCCCTGGAGTCTGCAATAAGCTACTACTGGTGCGGCGCAGTAGACAAGCCAAAGGGCAGCGCAGAGAATTGGTAATGTTTTGAACCGGCCTTGAACCTGAGGTATTTTCTGCACTCCTGTCTGTAGGTAGGGATGTGTAGGTAAGCCTCCTTTAAATTAAATGTCACCATCCACGCATTTTTGCTCAACATTGGCAGGAGCTGCTGCAGAGTAAGCATCTTGAACTTTGGTATCTCCAGGAAAGTATTTAAAACTGACAGATCCAGGATAGGTCTCCATGAATTTTGTTTTCTGGGAACTAGAAAGAGCCTCGAGTAACAGCCTTGCCCAGTCTCTGATTGTGGAACCAGTTCTATGGCCCTCATAGCCATGAGGGAACCCACCTGGTTTAATGCCTCTGCCCATTGGTGTTTTGGTAGGTCTGGCCATCTGTTTGGTCTTGGCAAGGTACTAAAGTGGAATTTGTAACCTTTTGAAATTACATCCAGAACCCACTTGTCTTGGGTTATGTAAGTCCAATTTTGTTGAAAAAGAGAGAGTTTTCCCCCTAGAGGGGCTTCCAGGAGAGAAGTTCCTGGAGCCATGCAGGGGGAGTCATTGAGTCCGTTTTCTATAAGATTGAGGTCTGTCCTCTCCACCCCTGGAGGTGGAAACACTCCACTGCCTAGGTCTGTAAGAGGTCTGTGCTTGGGCCCTCCCTCTGGAGCGCCTATATCTACCCCTCTGAGGCCTGTCCGAGCTGGGAAAGGACCAATTTTTAGTTGGCCAATTTCTGCTAAATCTAGGGGGCTGAACTTGTAAGAAATCCTTAACCGTTTGCATGGATTTTGCCTTCTCCTCCATTTTCTTTATCACCTCTTCAGCCTTAGACCCAAACAAAACATTATGCTGAACAGGAGCATCCAGTAACTTTGCTTTCACTTGATCAGGTAAATTTTGTTCCTTTAACCGAGCATGCCTTCTAATGACTGTGCCAGTGGCAGCCACCCTGCATGAAGCCTCCAAGGCATCAAAACCACAGTGTAAACCATGCTTCCCCACTTGCTCAGTAGCATGCATCAAATTGTGTAATTCCTTATTATCTGCACATGCAGAAATGGTACTTAGCTTTTGTTTCATAACAAATAAAACACAAATTCCCCAGTAGTACAGGATCCAATAAAGGCTGTCCCACAATGGTAATAAAAATGCAGTCCACAGATGATCCAAAACACGTACAAGGTTTATTAGCGATACAAAAAAGTTAAAAATTCGCTTTCATTTCCAACACAGGAAACTTCATCAGAATGAAATGCCCTTGTTCTGACCAACATTTTATATCTTAGTTAATTGCATTCAATTTAAACACCTTAATCAAATAGCTGCGTTTAAAGAAACAAAACACTATGGTTTTGCGTATGTCTGTTTTCATAAAACAAGTATCATAAAAGCTTATAAAACACAGAAATAATAATAAAACAAATATCGCTAATAAACCTTGTACGTGTTTTGGATCATCTGTGGACTGCATTTTTATTACCATTGTGGGACAGCCTTCATTGGATCCTGTACTACTGGGAAATTTGTGTTTTATTACTTTTGTGTTTTTCCCCCGTTTTTCCATTGTTAACTTTTTGTTTCATAACAGACAGCAGGAATTGCTGATATTTTAGCATATGAAATTGGCAATTTAAAGCCCTGATAGATAAAGTAGCAGAAGTGTACACTTCTTTGCCCATCTCTCCAAAGCTCTGGAATCCTTATCTGTCGGAATAGGGTTTTTAGCAGAGGCAGCCTTAACACCCTTAAAACCCTGAGAAATGGTTTCTGGATCAGCAGCAAGATTTTTGTAAATGAACTGGTGGGAGTCAGGGACCCTGTAATATCTGTCAGGCTTAGCAGGGGCTGGAGGAAAAGAGTCAGGAGTTAAATTAGCCTCAGAAAAGGCATCATCCACAGTATCCAAAATAGGAGGAATAGCCAGGGGTCTATGTTGGGGAAGAAGAAGAAGGAAATCCCTAAGCCTTCTCTTAGATTCAGAGTACTCCTGTCCTTCCAAGTGAAAATGTTCCCTCATGTCATGCAAAGTTTCCCCAAAAGAGAAATCCTCAGGGGGAGAAGCTGAGGGAATGGATTCCTCAGCATCAGAATCCTCATAAGGAGGGAAAGTATATTCCTGTTCAGAGGAAGACACTGAAGAAATAGATGCCTGATCAGAGGATTCAAGATCCAATTCTTGCCTTGGCCTTTTGTCTGGAGGGGGATGTGAACCCCTAATCATGGTTAATAAGGCCTCCGCCATTTTAAGCAGCTGTTTCTGAGATTTGGGTCCCAGATCAGAAGAGGCCTGGGCTGGTGTCTTTGATTTAGAAGGAGTCTTCGCCTTTGTCTTTGGTTTTGCCTTAATCAGAAGCTGTGTAGGCCTGAAAACGCCCTCGGAAGCTGGTACCTGCACAGCGGCTCCGGACCCATCTAAGGGAGCATTGTCCGAAGGTCCTGCAGCTGGAGTACTCAAAGGCCTTGTTGGCTCCTCGTGGGAGTCCGTTTCGGCAATCGGTTCTGAAATGGCCGACGACAGGGGACTCTGCGCCTCACTGACGACGGCCGGACCTGGAGCTGGCTCTGCTTGTAAACCGTCGTCTGATTTGGACCTCAGAGGATTGTCCTTATCCTTGCGTCGTCTGTGAACTCCGGTAGTCGGAAGCTAGTGCGACGACATTTTATAATTAAATCGCCTGCCAAAGTAGTGAAAAGCAAAATCGTACCTCCGCTTAATCGTACGTTGGTTAAACCTAGCACAAAACCGACAACTAGCTACGTCGTGGTCAGGGCCTAAACAAGGAATACAGTAAGAGTGGAAATCCTTATGAGGTATTTGCTTCCCACAAGAAATACAATTATTAACTTTTTCTGACATCGGACTGGAGCAAGAAAAAGTTTCAACGGGTACTTAGCTTTGAGAGGAAGAAGTAAGTCTTAGGACTGAAGCGAAAAATATCAGGAGTCAGCCGACCGGCACTTGCGAACTGCTTCCACCGCACGGCAAGAAAGACTGGAGAACATGGCGTCGGCTGGCAGCTTTGTACTCCTGGCGCTCTGACGTCAGGGAGCATGACTGAACAGCCGACGCCGGACCCAGACTTTGGGATTCTGGCCGACCGAGGGCTGCCTGCCGGCAGGAAGAACCCTACAGTGATGACTGCAACAGTGAAACACGATGAACATGCATGTAAGAGTGGTACAGGATATGTACAAGGGTAGTATGACACTGGTGAGGACTGCGGTGGGAGTGACAGATACGTTTAAGGTAGAGGTGGGATTACATCAAGGATCAGCTCTGAGGCCTTTCTTATTTGCAGTGGTGATGGACAGGTTGACATGAGATTAGACAGGAGGCCCAGTGGACTATGATGTTTGCAGATGACATTGCGATATGTAGTAAGAGTAGGGACCAGGTTGAGGAGACCCTGGAGAGGTGGAGATATGCTTTAGAGAGGAGAGGAATGAAGGTCAGCAGGGCTAAAACAGAATATGTGTGTGTAAATGAGAGGGAGGGTAGAGGAATGGTGAGGATGCAGGGAGTAGAGTTGGTAAAGGTGGATGAGTTTAAGTACTTGGGATCAACAGTTCAGAGTAATGGTGAGTGTGGAAGAGAGGTGAAGAAGAGAGTACAGGCAGGGTGGAATGGGTGGAGAAGAGCGTCAGGAGTGATTTGTGACAGACTGGTACCAATAAGAGTGAAAAGGAAGGTCTACAAGAGGGTAGTGAGACCAGCTATGTTATATGGGTTGGAGACAGTAGCACTGACGAAAAGGCAGGAGTCAGAGCTGGATGTGGCAGCGTTAAAGATGTTAAGATTTGCACTGTGTGCGACTAGGATGGACAGGATTAGGAATCAGTATATTAGAGGGTCAGCTCAGGTTGGACAGTTTGGAGACAAAGCAAGAGAGGCGAGATTGCATTGGTTTGGACATGTGCTGAGGAGGGATGCTGGGTATATTGGGAAAAAGATGCTAAGGATGGAGCTGCCAGGTAAGGGGAAAAGAGGAAGGTCTAAGATAAGGTTTATGGATGTGGTGAGAGAGGACATGCAGGTGGTTGGTGTGAAAGAGCATGATGCAGAGGACAGGAAGAAATGGAAACAGATTATCCGCTGTGGCGACCCCTAACGGGAGCAGCCGAAAAAAGATGATGATATACACACACATACATACACACACAGATTAATGTTACACATATTTTGTATACAACCACACTCAAGAACACAAACTGTATGTATATAAGCTGTACAAAAACACACATTACATATTTATATAAACACACACACATACATATTATCGTTTTATGGCTAATCACCAAAATGCACAAGCATAAATTCAAAACTGATTGATCCTGGCATTCCAATGCACAAACTCACCACCAAACAAAAAATAAACAAAACAAAACAGCAGCAGCAACAAAAAAGCTAAGTAAATAAATAAAATAAAGGGGCGGGGTACAATGGAAGTCATACAATATTTCCTTTTGCAACCTTATCACAAAAACCTTAGCCTTACATTCAGTTTGAATTTGTCTGAATACTTGCAGTATTATGGAAAGTTTTTTTGTTATAAACAAGAAACATCTTTATTGAATTAACATTTAAGATAAAAGCAATCCTACATTTATATAAATCGGAGCAAATCACACTGGCAGATTTTCAGTTGCATACGTTATACACAACTTATAATCTTTCCAGTCATTGTTAAACAGTATAAAGCTCATTCAATTCATGCCTTCCCTTAAACCTTATTCCTCCTCCAAAACATTATTCTGCATATACTGTTCCCACAATTCCTATTTTTTTCTATGTATTTTGCTCCTACCCTTTTGGCGGCCACGATGGTGCAGTGGTTAGCATTGCCGCCTCACAGAAAGAGGTTCTCCGGTTCGATCCTTGGCTGGGGTACCTTCTGTGCGGAGTCTGCATGTCCTTCCTGTGGTCACGTGGGTTTCCTCCAGGTGCTCTGGTTTCCTCCCACATCCCAAAGACATGCTGTAGGTGGATTGGACACTCTAAATTGGTCCTAGGTGTGCGTGTGTGTGCCTTCTGTGCAAGGTTGGGCGCCGGGCTGGCAACTCGACACCGTAAAACTCCACTGCCAATCATGAGCGGACAAGGTGATCTGCTGTGGCGATCCCTAACTGGGAAAAGCCGAAAGAAGAAGAAGACTACCCTTTTCTAATGATCCCACTTCCAGTTCTTTTATCTCTATTATTACATTCACCACTTCAAGTAAATGTTGACTTAGACTTTGATTTCTATTTTCTAGCAATTGCGGTTTTGGCAACCACCAGAATTAAATTCAGGCAAGGCCTTACTATGTCTAGGCAAATCTGATTGTGTATGACGGTTCAAAAAATAATTTTCTTGGTTATGCCAATTTGCTCACCCAGTACTTGTGACAGAATAGCTTCTGGAAATTCTGCCAACTCATTACACTCCCAAAAAGTATGCTCCCACTTTCCAATTACCTCTTTCTTCCCCATCACACTTCCAAAATTTGCAATCTACTGGAGGAAAATTCTTTGGAGTTTGCTTGAGGTACAGCAACACCTATACAAACCCTTCCAAAGATCCTAAATCTTCTAGACTTTGTTGCATATTTGGGAGACATACATATATCCTCCCACTGTTTCTTTGTGAATCGCTTATCCTTCTAACTTCTTTGATTGATTCCTATAATTATCATGCAATATTTTATATGCCCTGTGATGATGTGAGGTAGTGCCAGCTATGCCAGAGAGATGCAATATTTTATATGCCCCGTGATGTGAGGTAGTGCCAACTATGCCAGGGAGAGTAGGGCAATGCATGTTTAACATATGCCAGCACAGCTAGCTGGAGTTTTGTAATGAATTGTATGCCATTTGAATATCAAACTGATTTGTACACATGCTTGTGTTAAAAATGTATCGACAGTGGGTCCTGCTGGACAGAAAATAAATATATATGTATGCCAGGCTGTACCGTTGTAACTGCTGAAATATATATATTTTAACAAAAGATACTGGAAGGGAAGGGGCTAATCTCAGCCCAGCTACCCTTAAGAATAACAGCCCAAAATTAAATAACTTGGTTTAGGCCATAAAGATTCAATCTCACAGGTCTGAATTTAGACAGAGATATGATGTCTATGAAAAGCCGTTCTTTAAGAATGGTAGAAATGTTAAAATTGTTTTATAGTTTCCAGATGTTGCAATAAGTCTTTAGCTAAAATTCTTTGTGTCTACTGTGACATATATGTGCCAAATTCTGGCTCTGTATCTAGTGAGAAGGTTGTGTGGGAGCCAAAGTCAGATAAACAGATGTGATGTTATCCTGTACTCAAACTGTATTTAGACACTAGTGAGAAATGGGATAGTAGCACTCAGCACTTTATTAGATCTTACATAACCACTGTGAAGCCTGTAGTGGTTAAACAGGAGCAGTATTTGCTTGGGCAGTGCACTCCAGGCAGCGCTTTAGGAGGGACCCCATTCCAAATACCTTTGGCCAGGGTTCACCTTGACTGCGACGGTGAAAAAGGAAGCAAGGAAGTAAGGGTGTTTAGGGATATCCCTGCAGATGTCTTGATAGGGAATGGTTTTGATAATGCCGTAGCTTGTGTGCATGTAGATAGACACAGTCAGGCTTGGAGACATGCCTGTGGGTCTGGTAGCCTCAGGGAGACCCAGACAGACCCCACACCTGAAGCCAGGGCTGGTGATGTGGCTATTTCAGGAAGGGAGCTACCCTGTAGCACTGAGCCTGAAGGTGAGCCACAGCTACTGACAGGTACTGATGTTCCCTTGGACAGCGTGACTGCAAGGGCAGAGGTGAGTTCTAGTACCCAGACTGACAGTGAGGCATCACTGTCAGAAGATACCAGACTTCCTGCAGAAGGGGAGCTAGGAAAGGTCGCAAAGGTAAATTTGAGACAGGCTCAGCTCTTGGACCCTACATTATGAGGCTTGAGGGAGGTTGCTAAGGAGGCACTTGATTCTCAGGGAAAAGGGGAGCTGTATACTGGAACAAAGGGTTACTCTACAGACAGTGGACCCCTGACTGAGGGCTAGAGGATGAGGTAATACAGCAATTGGCAGTGCCCAGAGCCTACCATCTGGCACTTCTAGCCATAGCCCACGACATTCCTTTTGCAGGTCATATGGGCATAAATCATACCAAGAGACATATTATGCAGAACTTTTAGTGGCCTGGGATTTCAAGGGATGCAACAGGGTACTGCAGAACCTGTGAGTAATGCCAAAAAGGCAAGGCAGGAGGCAAGGTCAAGGTTCCTTTGATGCCCTTGCTTGTGATTGAGGAGCCATTTCAGAGAGTAGCTATGGAGACTGTGGGGCCTCCAAGTACCTCACCTAGTGGTAGTAGATTATGCTACTAGACAGCCCGAGGCAGTGGCTCTGTCATCCATCAAGGCAGAGAAGGCGGCAAATTCTTGGTTAGATATTTTCAGCAGGGTAGGTTTCCCCGAGAGAAATAATGACTGACAGATGTGCCAATTTCATATCAGCCCCGCTGGCTTGTCTGTGGAAAGGCTGTGGTTTGAAGCACCTGAAGACCACCTCCTACCACCCCAAGACTAATGGTCTTGTGGAGAGGTAACTCTACACTAAAGGCCATGTTAAGGGCATTTGCAAACCAGTTTAAGAGAGGGTGGGACAAATATTTGCCCCATCTGCTGTGGTACCCCCGGGAAGCCACAGGTTTTTCACCCTTTCAGTTGCTGAATGATCATAGAGTGAGCGGGCTCTTGGATTTAATTTGTGATGAGTGGGAAGGTGAGTGTGAATCCCACAAACAGTCTGCTGTGGCATATGTCCTAAACCTCAGACAAAGTTTAGGGAGCTCATGGGCTTGACCCAGGAGAACCTGGCAGGATCCAAAAAGCAGAAAAAGGTCTGGTATGACAGGAAAGCTTAAGCCCGAAAGCATGCTGTGGGATAGCAGGTTATGGTGTTTATTCCTGTCAACACAATAAACTGCAGGCAGCTTGGGAAGGACCTTCCGAAGTGGTAAGGAAGGTCAGTGATGTTAACTACATGGTAAACCTGCTAGGCAGGAGGCAGAACAACAAACTGTACCATGTTAACATGATGTAGCCTTACCATGAAATGGAGACCCTTGAGAGAGTATTTGCAGTGGGTAGCTGGAGGAGTCTAAGAGGGGATCTGGTGACTGATCTCCTCAGTGAGGCTCAGACTGACACCTCAGTGGAAGGGGTCAGCAATGTCAATGCAGAAGGGTTCTCAAGACAGGTTATGGGTTGAGGAGTTCCCAGACAGGCCCACTTCTCTCGAGCAATGTTTCCCCAGGGTCACTTGAAAAACTAGCTTGAATCTTCAATGGGGGGGGGGGGAGATGTGATGATGTGAGGTAGTGCCAGCTGTGCTACATGGAGTAGGGCAGTGCATGTGTATGTCATTTAAATATCAAACTGATTTGTACACATGCTTGTGTTAAACATGTAATTGTAAAGCTGCTTGTGTTACAAATGGATCAACAGTAGGTGCTGATGGACAGAAAAGAAATATATATGTATGTCAGGCTGTATTGTTGTAACTGCTGAAATGTATATATTTTAACAGAAAATACTGTAAGGGAAGGGGTTAAGCTCAGCCTAGTTAAACTTAAGAAAAATAGCCCAAAATTAAATGACTTGGTTTAGGCTATAAAGATTTTATCTCACAGGTCTGAATGCATCCAGAGAAGCAATGTCTATGAAAAGCCTTTCTATGGGAATAGTAAAAGTGTTGGAATTGATGTTTTGTGTTTCACTGTTGCAGTCATCACATTTGGGTTATCTGCTTGCAGTAGCCCTCAGTCGGCCTGATTATCAAAGTCTTGGGTCCTGCGTCGGTTGCTCTCTCATCTTCCGTGACGTCAGGTAGCCAGGGGTATAAAGCATGCAGTCGACGCCATTACATCAGACTTTCTTGCCGTCCAGTGCCCGAAGCAGAAGCAGTTCGCAAGTACTGGTCGGCCAACTCCTGAAATTTTCGTTTTTGAGTTTCAGAACAGAAGTCTTCAACTAAAGCTAAGTACCCAGTTGGGGAAACTTTTTCTTGCTCTAAACTGATGTCAGTAAAAGTCAGTAATTATATTTCTTGTGGAAAGTAAATACCTCATAAAGATTTCCATTCGTATTGTATTCCTTGCCTAGGCCCTGACCATGACGTACCTCGCTGTCGGTTTTGTGCCTTATTTAAGCAATGAACTATTCATTGTCGGTATATGTACGCTTCTAAATATTTTAGTGTTCGGTTTAATTATCCAGATATATCTTCGGTAAGCCATCTGACTACCGACATTCCAAAAAAATGCAAAGATAGAGACAGAAACAGGCCGCCTAGTTCCAAAGCTGCCGACTACGCTTCTGCTAAGCCAGTCGCCAGTACTCAGTGAGGCGCTTTCACAGCCCTGGATACCCACTACTTCAGATTCGCAGGCCTCTACTGAGACCCATTTGGAGTCTGGTATGCCGCGAGATGCTTCAACCGTGGAACCTGCAGATGTCTCTACCTTGGATGGGTCCGGAGCCGCTGTGCAGGCACTGGCTTCTGAGGGTGTATTCAGGCCTACTGACTTGCATATTAAACAGACGCCATCTTCTTTTTCAAGGCCTAATTCTCAATCGATGACTAGAAAAGCAATGCCCAGACCGCATGGTCAGGCCTCTATGCCTAAAAAAACAAACGATAAGAATGGCTGAAGACTTTATTACTTTAATCAGGGGAAACCAACCTTCCCCCTCTAAGAGACCTAGGACTGAATTTGCTTATGATACTTCTGACCAGGATTCTGAAATTTCTGTTTCCTCTGATGATCAGGATTTACCCTTATCTACATATGAGGATTCTGATGTAGAGGACTCTATTCCCTCTGCCTCCCCCACAGAGGATTTCTCTTTTGGTGAAACCTTGCATACTCCTAGGGAGCATTTTCATTGGGAAAGCCAGGATTACTCCGATTCTAAAAAGAGGCTTAGGGATTTCTTACTCCTGCCCCAGCACAGGCCTTTAGCTAGCCCTCCTGTACTGGACATTGTGGATGATGCCTTTTCGGAATCTAGCTTGGCGCCTGACTCTTTACCTCCTGCTCCCAGAAAACCTGATAGATATTACAGGGTTCCTGACTCTCACAAGTTCCTTTTTAAAAATCCCAGTGTGGATCCCGAGACCATCTCACAGAGACTCAAGGGCATTAAGAGTATTACTGCCAAAAATTCTAACCCCCTTGATAGAGACTCCAGGGTGCTGGATAGATGGGGTAAGAAGGTATACACTTCTGCAACCTTGGCAATCAGGGCCTTAAACTGCCAGTTTCATATGTTAAAGTATCAGCAGTATATTATTGGACTGCTTAAACAGAAAATGATGTTGATTCCTAATTGTGCTGAAAATAAGGATTTACAGGATTTAATGCATTCTGCTGAACAGGTTGGAAAACATACTTTGCAATGTGGTTTTGATTCACTAGAAGCATCTTGCAGGGCTGCTGTCACTGGGTCTGTACTTAGAAGGCATCCTTGGCTTAAGGAGCAATCCTTGCCAGATCATGTTAAAGCTAAATTACTGGATGCTCCCTTAAATCAGGACCGCCTGTTTGGCGCCAAAGCAGAAGTTCTTAAAAAGATGGAGGAAAAAGCTAAATCTATGCAAACTGTTAAAGATTTCCTGCAAGAACAGCCTCCAAGATTTAGTAGGCATTGGCCCTCTAATAATTGATCCTTTCCTGCCTCTTCCAAGCCTCCTCGGTCCAAATCCAGATCCAACAGAACACCAAGGCTTCAGTTCCAGGGTACGCACAGGACTAAGCAGTGGGGGGCTCCCACTTCCAAATCAGGGAGTAGTAAGACTGCCCCCATGGTAAATTGTCTCAATGACAACTTTAAAACTTCCAAGCACTTCTCAACTTAGGGGGAAAAGATTGCTCTGCAGGCAAAAAACTGGGAACTCATTAACCAGGACAAATGGGTTTTAAATATAGTTTCCCAAGGATACATATTTCAATTCCATGTTACCAACCCCAAATGGTTGGCCAGATCTACCCCTAAATCAGTGGGCAGAGGCTCAAAAGCAAGTACTCTCTCTCTTAAGCATAAAAGCTATTCAAACTGTACCAGAAGAGGAAAAGGGACAAGGGTTTTACTAAAGACTTTTTCTGGTACCCAGAAAAAACAACTCATGGTGTCCTATCCTGGACCTATCTACCTTAAACACCTTTTTGGTGATTCCAAAATTCAAGATGCTAACTATTCACCAGTTGCTTCCTATGCTAGGCAAAGATGCCTGGTTGGCAACACTCAATTTAAAGGAAGCCTACCTGCACATCCCAATCAGGGAATCTTGCAGAAGATACCTATGCTTCAAAGCAGGCTACTTGCACACTACTTGCACTATCAGTTCTCTGCACTGCCCTTTGGCTTATCTACTGCACCTAGGGTATTCACAAAGTGCCTAGCTCCAGTCATTGCATTGCAGGCAAAGAAATATTCAAATATATCCATACCTGGAAGATTGTCTAATTCAGGCAGAAAGCCAGGACATACTTTTCAATCATCTGGCATTTGTACAAAAGGTGCTAACTTGTCTGGGGTACACCATAAACGAAAATAAATCACATCTGGTACCCTGTCAACAAATTATATTCCTGGGAGCAAGCTTGAATACAACTTCCTAGATGGCTTTCCTCATGCCAGAGAAACAAATTAATTTGACAACTTACTTCAAACTAATGGCCACAAAAACCCTGCTATCTGCAAGGCAAATACTGCAAGCCTTGGAGTTCATGGTCTCCTGCATTCTACTAATTCCATATGCAAGACTGTATATGAGGAAACTACAATGGTATTTAAAAAGCCTATGGTGTCAACATTCTCAGGACCTAGAAGCAATGATTCCTATCACACTTTGCCTGCGGTTAGAGTTCCTTTGGTGGGCAGAGGCCTGCCACCAAAACAAGGGACTACCATTCACTCTACCCCCTGCCACCCAAACCCTAAGAACAGATGCATCAGACTATGCATGGGGGCTCACCTGGAAGGGAAGTGCATTCAGGGCAAATGGACCTACATATCAATCGAAAAAAAATGTTAGCTGTACAGAATGCTCTGACAGCCTTCAAGGACCACATTCTTCCAGGACAATTAATGGTAAAGATGGACAACACCACTGTTATGTGGTACATAAACAAGCAGGGGGGCACCCATTCTTACCTCCTCTGCAGAACAGCCATGGCTCTGTGGAACACAGCCTTGAGCTACCAAGTGCATCTACAGGCTCAATTCCTGCCGGGAAAACTAAATACACTGGCAGATGAACTAAGCAAAAATATCATGGACCCACACAAGTGGAAACTGGAACCAAAGACTTTCAACATGTTCACAAACAAATGGGGGAGCACAGATATAGACCTGTTTGCCGATGCTCTGTCCTTTAGCTGCCTTTCCTCCTCTGCCTCTCTTACTCAAGGTACTACTGAAGATCAAACAGGACAAACCAAGGATGATACTGATTGCACCAGATTGGCCACGCCAACACTGGTAACCCCTCTTGTGCAGTGTGTCACTGCTGGCTCCATGGCATTTGCCTCAGACCCCTACCCTGTTGTCTCAACAGGAGAACCGGATTCTGCACCCTCAGCTTCAAACCCTGAATCTGGCAGCTTGGCTAATTACCTAATCTCTCTGCTACCATCCCTCAGTAAACAAATGTTAGATGTCATTTTGGAGGCAAGGAAGCCTAGTACTAGAAAATCTTATGCTGAAAATGGAAAAGATTCTGTGCCTGGAAACAGATTCAAGGGATGGGCACAGCAGCACCCAATTTACCTCAGATTCTTCAATACTTAACAGATGCTTCACAAGGGCATTTCTTTTTCCTCCATTAAAATTCATGCCTCAGCCATTTCAGCTCATTATAACACAGAACCACCCCTCTTCTCTCACCCACTGCTCAAGCAGCTCCTCAGAGGGGCCAAAAACTTAAGACCACCCAGGAGAGCCCCAACTCCAGCCTGGGACCAGCTGCAAGTGCAGATTTAAAATTCCTTTTGTGGAAAGCAGCCTTCCTTTTAGCAATCACTTCAGCAATAAGGGTATCTGAATTACAGGCCCTTACGGCAGTGGAGCCATTCATCATCTTTCATGCAGACAGGGTTTTCCTCAGGACCAATCCCTCTTTTATGCCCAAGGTGGTATCCAGTGTGGTTCTTAATCAATCCATTCATTAGCCTACTTTATTTTCTAATCCACAGAACAAAGGGGAACGGATACTGCACTCCTTAGAAGTGCAAAGACAACTTAAGATTTTACTTGGACAGGACTAAACCTCAAAGGAAATCTGAACAACTGCTGGTAGCATTTGCTGCAGGGGCAGAGGGAAAGGCTATTTCAAAGCAAACCATTTCTAAATGGATAGGCCACTGCATTCTTTTCTGCTATAAGCACCATGGAAAACCTATCCCACAGGGGATCATACCCCATTCAACCAGGGCTGCATCTACCTCTACAACCTTTCTCAGAGGTGTACCTATCAGGGACATCCTAGAAGCTGCTACCTGTAGTTCTGTACATACCTTCACCAAGCATTACCATTTACCAATTTTCTCAAAATCCAGAGCTGGCTTTGCCACTGCAGTCTTGCAGGGCCTTATAGTTGGCCCTCATGCTATCTAAATGCCTCCTCCCATCCTTAGCTTTGGGAATCTACCCAAATGTGATGACTGCAACAGTGAAACACGAAGAACATAGTACAGTTGTGTACACTTACCATAAATGTAGATGTTCGAGTGCATTCACTGTTGCAGTCCTGGTTACCCTCCCCTCCAGCCCCCTGACTTCTTTTGGCTCTACCTTTACTCTCTTTTACTATGCTTAAAAGCTTTTTGGTGTATTTGCTTTTTTGTTGGAGATGTAACCTTGTATGTATATATTTAATTGCTTCCCATTAGGGGGGCACCTGACATCTGGGGCAAGAAAAACTGATGTAACGGCGTCAGCTACATGCTTTATACCTCTGACTACCTGACATCACTGAAGATGAGACAGCAACTGACACAGGACCCAAGACTGATAATCAGGCTGACTGTGGGCTACTGCAAGCAGATAACCCAAATGTGATGACTGCAACAGTGAATACACTCGAACATCTACATTTATAGTAAGTGTACACAACTGTAATTTTTATAGCTTCCAAATGCTGTATTAAGCTTTTAGCTAAAGTTCTGTGTGTGTATTGTGACACATCTGTGCCAATTCCTGGCTCAGTAGCTAGTGAGGGATTAGTGTGGGAACCACAGAGTCAGGTGCCCAGATATGATATCATCCTGTAGTCAGCACTGAAACTGTATTTAGTTGCTAGTGAGATATGTGTTAGAAGCACTCCACTTTGTTATTACACCTGACAAGAGACACTTGTCCAACTTCATCTTGCCTTGCTCTAGCCGGTAAGTAGGAACAGTAATTCTTCTGTCAGTTAGGAAAATATAGTGACATTATTGAATATTGTTTTTCTATACATGTTTGAATCTTTCACATATTTCCTGTGAACTGAAACTCGTGTTTATTGTGAACAGATTTTCACTATCATATTTCTTTTTATTAAATATATCTAAACATTTTATTGTGATTGGTCTTTTACAAAACATTTCAACATTTGAGAGCCCTTGCATTTACTTAGTGGCACTGTGGCTTCACGTTTTTGAAAGTCTTGCTGCTTAGTAAAATTAATACTTATACAAATGGTAGTATTAACTAAGTATAATTGGGTACCCTTGTAACAGCCTTAGAGTGGCTGGCTTTGGGGTGTTCTGGTGGCAGTATCTACCTTATAGTCTAGGTGGAAGTGGCATAGCAAATAAATCTGTGCCAGCCTTTCCCAGGAGTGTGTGTGTGTGAAAATCAAATATTAGAGAGTGTGTGTGTGAAAGCTACTTGGAACAGGGACACAAAGCACTGATTTCACACAGAGGATGGTAGAGGACTTAGCCTGGAACACCCAGCCAAGGACTCGACTCTGAGGTGGTCAGTGTGAAGTCTAATTTGGAGCCTGGAGAGGAAGTCAAGCCCCAGAACTGAAGTGTGCATTTTCTGTGTACACAATGGAAATTATGCTCAATGCATAGAGCTGCATATGAAAATACTGTGTTCGTCTATTTTTGTCTCAAAGTGAATATTTCCCACCAGTGTCAGTGGTGAGGATCGAGGATCCTTGATCACTGGCCCAGAGGAGGGGCATCACATGCCCTACTATTTATCCCTTTAACAGCAGCCTCTGTTCTAGATTCTACTAAAAGCTCCACTAGTACTGATCAAGGAAAGGGTTTTTCTAATGTAAAGGCGCAGGTTAAGGCACAAGGGCAGGGTTAACATGCATTAGTAAGGTATGCAAAGTTCCCTGCCTTATCTTATTAATGCATGTTAACTCTGTATGGTAACTGTTTGAAATGTCAGAAACCGCTAGAACTAGTCCCAAAATATGGAGACTAAATGGCAAAAAGATCTGACTTAGAAATACTAAGTCCGAGAGGGCCATTTCTCAGAATAGTCCCTTTGTCATACCTCAGAGAAATCTCAGGGTTGGTACATACAAGTTTGAGGGGTGTAGAGGGCTTCTCCCCCACACAGGGAGGTGAAGGGGGCTTGTTCCCCCTGCAGAAAAGTTTTAAAGAGAAGAGTGATCTTTGAAATTCGCTCTTCTCCTGTGATTTTGATTTTTTTTTCAGTATGTTGCACTCTGCATTGCAAGTGCTGACATTTCAATAGAGAGCCACCCCACACCTTATCGCAGAATAACCTTTCATAACACTAGTACTACTAGTGCACAACACAGCATGGACACACAGAAACATGCACACACACACACACACACACACACACACACACACACACACTCATGCACGCGCACGCATGCGTGCACACACACATGCACTCGTGTGCGCGCGCACATAGGCACACAAACACTCATGCACGTATACACACAAACACTCATGCACGTACACACACATGCACGTACACACTCATGCACGCACACACAAACTCATGCACGCACACACACACACACACACACACACTCATGTGCACACACATGCACATGCGCACACACTCATGGCACACACACGTGCACACACTCATGCACACGCGCACGTGTGCACACTCATGCACGCACGCATCACACACACACACACACACACACACACACACACACACACACACACACACACACACACACACACACACACACACAGTATATATCCCCACACCAAGCCCATACTTTAACCTTATCCGCAAACACTCACATATGGAGTCTTATTTTCTAATGCCAAAACTTTCAATACATCTGAAAGTTTCTGCATTACCATAACAGACCCACATTTGCCTTTCACATCCTAGCTTGACCAACAGTGCACTTGATAAAAATGGCAAACCTGGAAATCATTTGACACAAAAGACTCAATTAATGTGGACCCATATATAGCATATATTACATAAACACACAAGCGTGTGTGTGTGTGTGTGTGTGTGTGTGTGTTCCTGTGTCATGGCTAAACAACGTTCACAATAAACTAATTCATTTAGTGGAGGGGGGACAGAATCAGTGAAACATTCTGTCTACTTCTTAGACCTAGCTAAAAAAGTATTTGCCATTCCTTCACCAATTAAATGATTTCAGGTGTTCACTCAAGTGGATGATACCTATCAAACATTTACTTTATTTTTTATTTACTTTTTTTTTATCCTTTGTAGAACATGTTACTCCACCTAAGCTAAAATCCTCTTTTCAGGGGAGATCCAAAGTGTTATTTATTGTATTACAAAGGGAACTTCACTGTGGAACTTCCCCTACTCTTTTTTAATTAAAGTGCCACGGGAGCTTTTACATCCACCTGAGCTACAACCAACTCCAGCAGCTGAGACCTTGGTTTATTAAAGTCCCATCTGAAAGATAAGCATCAACAAAGGCATACAAAGTCAGTGTCTTACCCAAGCACAGAACCCCCAGAATGGTTTGTATTCAAGTCACTTGGGGAAACTTCAAAGAGAACAGCCTGCATCTTCCCTCCTGCTTTTCCTTCAGCTGTTGAATGCACTACTGCTTGTTACTCTGTGAATTCAACCCAGAACTCAACTCAACATGCGGTCATCTCAAAAGTTCCACCCCTTAGTGGAAAGTCTGTATTTCAATGCTTTCCCAACAAAGATACCCTTGCTGGACTGGGCCTTCCAGCCTTTGCCATCATTCAGTGATGGAGTTAAAATCCTTGGTTTTATCTCTTTAAACTTCATGTACAAACAAAAGTTATGGGTACTTAAAAACGTCACACCATTTAAAAAAAATGCCTAGCTCAGTAATCTCTAGGACAAACTACTTGGAAGAGAAAATACCACGTTGCCTTCCCATCCTCCTGTTCCTATAATGAACCACAACAGTACCTCCCTACAATATGTGAAGTCAGCCAACAACCCAGTCAAAACAAACACAAAGATGGAAAGAAGGCACCAAACAGAATGAAAGTATGTTATCAAAGATGGACCTTTCCTCCCCCACATTCTTATGGTATATACCTGTCACTTTCACATCTGAAAAGACATTCATACTGGATATCCTTTAGGACTGAGTCACAAGCTAATTCTGCTGGGTGGTTATGGTTATGGGAACACGGACCTGGAAATTATCTTCAACTTGTAGTGCCTCACAAATCTATTCAGGGAAGACCAAGGTGCTGCTCTGTAGGCATCAAACTAACATTATCAAAAGGGGCCAAAAAGTCATCATTTTTCTGGCTAAAATATCCTGAAGGTTTGCTGGCAAGATGCTTTTATGTTTACCACAATAGAAAGTGATGGAGTTCACTACATAACCTGGAAAGGGTATGCTTCCTAAGTTCTACCAAAGAACCCTAAAAAAGGACAAAAAGATTAGTTCTTTCCACAAAGAAATAAGGCTCTCCACAGACAGCTGTACAATGTAGACAGTATTCACACTGGCTAGAACAGTATGGGAGGATTGGTTAAGATTAGTCTCAGTAGCAACCTTGGGCATAAAGAATGGGGTAAGTCCAAAGGGCCATGCTTTCTTTAAGGAAAGCCAAGTATCCTCTTGGCAGGTACATAGGTTTGGTGTACAAGTGCAAGGCCTAGGGTCAGACAGGAGCCAGACACCTCGATTCTCAAGATGGAACTTGTAGATGTCCAATTAGTCAGCCATGTCATTCGAGTGGGCGTGTGCTGATGGGCCGAGTTTAACTGAGAAAGGGGAATTTATTCCATAAGCATGGAATCTGCGCTATGAGACTGCCACATTTTGTGGCATGTTGTCAGTAACTTCCTTCGAAGAAAAAGTGTCTCTAGTGTAAAAGTCATTGGAAGTGAACATTCCAAGCAAAGCATTTCAAGCAGTAAAGGATTCTTCAATGCTTTGCATATCAGGTAGAGATCACCTTTAGTCTTTGCTTATAACACAAGCCTTGAAAGCCCTTTCAACTATTTTTTTAGGAAACCTTTTTACCTTCAACTGTATCAGCTGATGTGCAAGCAAGTTAGAGGAGGGCACAATGTTCTAGACCTGATCTAAGTGCTACATACAAGGGGACAACAACCTTCCTGGCATAGCTCTCACCCTGACAAAGGTCAAGTAGGCAGTTGCATATGCTTTGTAAATGGTATCAAAATCTACAAGGACTCCCAAAATCTTTTTACAATATAGTATCAGCTTTTTAGGTGCTGCCCATTAACAGTGTATAAATTTGCAAGTTACATGCCAGTGAAAGAAAGGGGGAGTCTTAGAATTAACAATACTCCCAAGTTTGCAGTTATCTGCATATTTGGTGAGCCAAACAGCAGAGTCATTTCTGACAACTGAGAAAAAGATGCCAAAAGTGGCAAAGGTAAAGGGTTATCAAAAGTGTTTTTCATAACAGAAACGTCAGATGAATCAAGGCTGTAGGTTCAAAATGGAGGTCAGTCAGGATTCTCAAGCATAAAAATAAATGTCCATTAGAGGACCTTTGTCTATCCCAAGCTGAATGGTTCCATAAAAAGGTGGCCATGTGAACCTTCAAAGGTGACAAAAAGAGCAGAATCTTATCCACTGTGATAAGTGGAGATGGCTGCCAGGTGCACTTCAATGGATAGCCAGCCAGAACTAGAATTCAATTAGAGCAGGAACTGTAGAAACATGCATAAGGAAATTGTCTCAGCTCCTACTAGTAAGCCCAAATAAAAAAAAAGTAAATTTCTCATAGTATGGGTTCTAATGAGACTGTATCTGGACAGCTAAAATGATAGAAGACACCCACTCTGGGGGGGGGGTTACACAATGGAGGTAACACATTAGCTCATAGGGTAAAATATATGCCCTGAAGCTGTGAGACAGAGTCCTATCCCAATCTCTGGTCATTGTCCAAAAGTTTGCACGTTTTCCCCATCTCTTCACAGGTTTTCTCCAGATATTCAGGTTTCCTCCACTTCTCAAAAAAAAAAGGGACAAATTACCTTTAAGTAATACATACATATATAGATTATACTGTATACATAAATAGATCTTATATGCACTCCATTTACCCTCGCCTTCAAGGTTCAGATCAAGGAGGAAAATGTGCCACGATAATTTGTTCAAATTGCTAACTTTAACGTGTTTACTCGTTAAATGTGTAAACACTGGAACTGCAGCGGCAATTTTGTTAACCAAATAACATGCAAACCTAGGTATGATTTCCGAGAATGGTGAGAGTGGATTGTTTTGGCAGTTAGAAAACATGTGTGTGTGTCTTACCTTTGCTACTGGGCAGAGATCCACTGTCTTGACTACCTGTGACAGCCCCATTCTCTTTTCTAAATGTATCTGCTTCAGGCCTACTGCATCTGTGCACAAGCATATTATATACCCGAGTGGAAGAGTAAGTGTGTCTATTTCTTTGGACTGCAGCAGGATACCCTAAAGTATTTAGTATGCAACAGAATTTAATACTGTGATCAGGGGTGTCTGGAAGAAATCAGAAAATGCTCTTCCCTTCTAGAAACTTTCAGCAATCTTAATATAAAGAAGGTTGTCCACTATTCACCTTTCTCCTCTACTTTAATAACTTCCGCCACATGAGATGAGCATCATTCTTTCAAAAAGAAGTCTGCATTTAGCCAATCTAAGTTTGTCTTGCTTAACTCCAATGTTAAATCTGTCTTACTGCTCTTGTCCTCACAGTTCTCTATGCTGCAGAGAACCCTCCTCTCCATAGGTGTCCTTTCATGTGGCATTGTTAACGATTCTGATAGTTTTTCAGTGAGTGCAGTCAGAAAAATTCTTCCATTACTGTAGCATCTTCTACTGGTGCTTTTCCCCAGCCATTCACTCCCCTTACCAATCATCCTCAACCTTTGCCCATTATGCAAGTTAAGCATTTTCTGGCATTTCCACAAAATTAAATTCTCTTGACTGCTAAGGATATCACCCAAGGAGGATAAAGAACAGTCCAACCCAGCTTTATATACACCCATTTACATTTTAAACTATGGATTTAAACTCTCTATACTACCTAACACGGCAAAGATTTTGCCAAAACTGATATGGATCAGTGGAGCTTTGTGGGGGAGGCAAACATCTGACAACATTAATAGAACAATGATGATCCAGAAGGAATCAGAATGTAAGAAAATACCACTGCTGTTGCTGGGTCTTGATGCAGAGAAAGCATTTAACAAGACTAAGCTGGGACTTTATAGTAGGGCAATGCAAGCATTTGCATTTCCTGCTAGATACAATAAGCAAGTTAATTAGGAGGACGAGGGATCAGAGAGTCAAATATAAAAGAGGGAGGGTTCCTTTATGACAACTTGTTTCTGAACAGAGGAACCAGGCAGAGCAGTCTTCTTTCCCCCTTTGTTACTGGTTTTATATTTAGAGTCTCACTGGTAAAGAAAATAAAAGACTTCAAAATTCATGCATAACTGACATGCTAATCAAGAAAAGCGAACTATCGCCAGACAATAATTTTGTACTTGATAAATCCAGAGAAGGACATTCCAGCATTGTGGAACATTTTAAGACAATTTCAAGAGTTATAAAACTAACAAAGATAAAACAGTGACAAATAGGGTAGACAATTATGAACTGGTTCTGCAATACCCTGACACGATAAGATTAAGTATTTAAGTGTATGAATGGCAGCTACGCACACATGGGAACTGACTAAAACAAAAAATAATACACAAACTGATAAACTGGAAGCGATTTTATATGGCTATGGATAGTATGATACAAGCAGTGATTTTTTTTTTAAACAAGAAACATCTTTATTGAATTAGCACTTATGAATTACACACACACACACACACACACACACACACACACACACACACACACACACACACACACACACACAGTGGATATAAAGTGTATGCACCCCTGTTAAATCGCCAGGTTTTTGTGATATAAAAAATGAGACCACAATAAATAATTTCAAAACTTTTCCCGGCTTTAATTTGAACCTATAACCTGTACAATTCAATTGAAAAACAAACAAATCTGTTAGGGGGAAAAATATAAAAAATAAAAAACATACAATAAGCTGGTTGCACAAGTGTGCACACCCTTAAACTACTACTTTGTTGAGGCACCTTTTGATTTAATTAAATAATTCAGTCTTCTTGGGTAGGAGTCTATGAGCATGGCACATCTCGACTTGGCAGTATTTGCCCACTCTTCCTTGAAAAAGTGCTCCAAATCTGTCAGATTGTGAGGGCATTTCTTGTGCACAACCCTCTTCAGGTCATACCACAGATTTTATATTGGATTTAGGTCTATGCTCTGGCTGAGCCATACCAAGACTTCAATTTTCTTCTGGTGAAGCCATTCTTTTGTTGATTTGGATTTATGCTTGGGGTCATTGTTATGTTGAAAGGTGAAATTCCTCTTTATCTTCAAGCTTTCTAGCAGACGAATGAAGGTTTTGGGCCAAAAGTGACTGGTATTTGGAACTGTTCATAATTCCCTCCACCTTGAATAAAGCCCTAGTTCCAGATGAAGAAAAGCAACCCCAAAGCATGATACTGCCACCACCATGCTTCACCATGGGGATAGTGTTCTTTTAGTGATGTGAAGTGTTGTTTTTGCGCCAAACATACCTACTGGAATTGTGGCCAAAAAGTTCAACCTTGATCTCATCAGACCATAACACATTTTCCCACATGCTTTTGGGAGACTTGATGTATTGTTTTGCAAATTTTAGCAGGGCCTAGATCTTTTTCTGTGTAAGAAAAGGCTTATGTCTTGCAACCCTACCCCATAGTCCAGAGATATGGAAAATAGGGGAGATTCTTGTCACATGTACTACACAACCAGTACTTGCCAGAAATTCCTGTAGCTCCTTCAGTGTCGATGGCAGCCTCCCTGACTAGTTTTCGTCTGTTCTTTTCATCAATTTTGGAGGGATGTCCAAGTCTTTGTAGCGTCACTCTTGTCCCATATTTTTCTCCACTTTTTGATGACTGTCTTCACTGTGTTCCATGGTATATCCAATGCTGTGAAATTTTTTTTGTACCCTTTTCCTGATTGATACCTTTCAATAATGAGATCCCTTTGATGCTTTGGAAGCTCTCTGCGAGAAAAGGCTTATTCTATAGCAGGCAACTTAGTAAATCTTAGGAAAATCTTACTAGGACAGCTGAACTTTATTTGGGGTTAATCAGTCTCTCTTTAATTGATGGTAGGTGTGTACCCAAGAAGACAATGCTGTAATTAAATCAAAAAGGGTGTGGCCAAGATGTCAGAGTGAGTGCAGCAGTTTTTTGTTGCTCTGTCTATAAGTTTTATTTCTGACGGGATTTATTTGGAATTTTTTGAAATACATTGGGAAAAACTACCTACAAATATTCTTTTCATGGTTGTGGATTACCTGAGGAAAAATAAGTAACAATTTTCAGTGATTTTTCTCACAAAATTCCTGTCAGAATATTAACAGCTGTATACAGATACTTGAAATATGAGTTATTCAAAGTCCTCAGCTCAATACAGTTCTATAAAAAAAGAACTGCAGACCATAATTACAAGTATACAGGACCTTTCTACTAAAATGGACAATCTAGAAAACATTATGGAAAATATGATAAGAGAGTAAAACGCAAATTCAAGATTTAAAGGAAATTATTTCAAAGCACTCAGATCAAATAACCAACATAGAAGAAACTCTAAATGACATAGATGGAAGACAGAGAATGACAGTCAAATAAATTTCTTATTGAAGCAAAACAACTTATTAACTGAGAAAGTGGAAGATTTGGAGTCAAGGTCAAGGAGGAACATTAGAATTTATGGAGTTCCTGAAAAGACAGAGGGAAGTAATATGATTCTTTTCCTGAATAATTGATTGCCTAAAGTGCTAAACCTCCCAGAGTCACTTTCCTACGGGATTGAAAAGGGCTCATAGGTCTTTATCAAATCCTTGTGTATCAAAAAAATCCAACTTCAGCAAGATCCATCATAGTTAAGTTTTTGTCAACACAGGATAAAGATCTGGTGTTAAAAACTGCCTGGACAAAGAGCCCCTTTCAAGAAAATGGAAGAGTTATTAGATTTGATAATGATTATACATCTGTGACACTAGCAAAAAGGAAAGCTTGTATTCTCCACATTAAAGACCTTAAGAAAGCTGAAATAAAAGCTCAAATACTCTTCCATGCTAGATTAAAAGTCACACTTCTGGATGGTCAGAAAATCTTTAATAATATTGAAGAAGCAACAGAATTTGTCAAAAAACATAACTTACTAGACAAAATTGAAGATATGGAACTTTCTACTCCAAGCCTAAAGAGGCAAGCTACTAATGGCAAAGTAACAGCAAATGATAAGTCCACAAAAAAACTTAAAGGGAAGTAAAGCATAAGTTTCTAATTTCCAGGTTATTCCCCCTTGAAATAGGGCGAATAGTGCAAATATGAGGTAAGATTTTAAAATAAATATTTACAACTATATATAACTAACACTTCTTCCTCCTTTTATAGTAATTACTCTTATTATACAGGTAATTACTTTCTGCCGTTTCTCCTTCCCCTGCTATGAGGTTTTTATCCCCTATATAGATTATAATATAAATAAAAACAAATGGCTTATAAGCACATAAGATCTTGTCATAATCTCACAAGATCGTGATTTAATGTCTATTTTAAATTAGTGGTGTGCGGAGTGCCGTTAGAATAAAATTAAGCTTTCGTTTAGAAATAGTTTATGTGTCTTTGTTCTGTAACCTTAATGCATTAAACAGAGTCGCAGTAGCTTTAAATGTTGGAACGGGGATTGTGGACACCTATACAGTCTGTCAGGAAGCTTTGCAGGCTTTAGATTAAATTTAATCAAAGTAATTATGATGAATGTTTTGGGGAGAGAGAGCACTTCTAAAGAAGTGTGATCTGTGGTTTAAAAAAAAAAAAAAAAAGATTAATAGCTGCATAGTGCTACCCTGTTTAACCTGTTTTTTATATTTTACATGCTTTTTTGCAACTCACAAGTGCACGAAAGCTAGGAAAGCCAAAAATAACTGAAAAATATGTTATACCTACCTCGTGCATGCAGTTCATTTTTGAATATAAAGCTTCAAGAGAACTAAATCACGAGCTATTCATTGATCCATGGTTTTGAGACTGCCACTCTTTGTAAAAACTTCTAGTAATGACGTAATTGTTCTCTGAGCCCCGGTCGCACATAAGAAACAACTGCGGCAGGCGAAAAGGACGCAGCAAGGAAGTTTTGCTGCTGAGACATTTAAAATACTCTTCAAAGTAGTTCTTTGACTGAAAGTTTATAATTTCCTAACAAAATGAATGTTTACTAGCTCTTCTTGATGCCGGAGACTAGATGTAATAACATATATGCTGGAAACTGTTGTAGTTGCAGTTTAATTCAATATTCAAGGCACAATTATCACTCATTGCTTCCTAGAATTGTTTTGTTTTCTAAACTTATTGATAGTATGAGAT
>NC_056733.1:705691945-705829445 GCF_019279795.1 Protopterus annectens | reverse complement strand
TCTGCACAAGAATGGAGAAAGGAGATTTTGCCAACAGGGATAACCGCAAGTAGGGGTACAAAAAATAAGCAAGAGGGGACTGGAATCTAATGGGGAAAAACTAGCAAAGGAACCATGTATTGGGAGCAAATAACTAAAAAGAGGGAAAGGTAACAAAAGAGTGGGATGAGACCAAGCAGAAATTTGAAGTGCAAGTTGGAAATAGTCTTCCCTACCAGTGAATGATATCAAAATACAGGCCCAGAGAAAGGGATAGGGGAGGCCTACGTGAAAGACCAGCTCTGCTAGAGTTTTTAGTGGAACCTAGAACAGAAGCTGCTGTTAAAAAAGTAAGAATTAGTGGGTCATATAAAAATAGTGCATACTAAATATAAGAATTAATCAGAGGAGGTTAGAAAGGATTAGGAACAGAGAATGGAAAAGCAGTTTACAAAGAAACAAACAATGGATAGTCACTTGTATGTCTCCCAGATATGCACCAGTCCAGAAGGTCGAGGATGTTTGAATGGAAATTTTAGCATATGAGCCTTAACTGCATAGCTCCAAAATAGTCATATGAACCAAGTAATCCTAAACCTACTTGTTCTATGGGAAGGATCAACTTATCCCACTTAACGCTTCCCCTCTTCCCCTCCCAAATAAATTCCTTCAGCTACAATTATTGTTCACATCTTCCCTCTGTGTTAATAAAAATATACCTGACCTGTATATAAAGCTAGAAGGACTAAAAACATTTTCAAGAATATATCTGGACTGCAGCCTACAGACCGATACCAGTCCTTGTCAGGAGGCAGAGTACAGGCAAAGAGAAAGGGACACGGGAAGTCCTAAGTGAAAGACCTGCTCTGGTAGAGTTTTTAGTAGATTCTAGAAAAGAAGCTGCTGTTAAAAAAGGGACAATTAGTATGGCATATAAAACAATGCATGTTAACTATAATAATCAATCAGAGGAGGGATGAAAAGATTGGGAAGAGAGAATGGGAAAAGAAGTTTACAAAGAAACAATAGCTAGTCATATTTACAGTTGCCAAATATAAAACAAAGTCCAGAAGGTTAAGGATTTTTGCTTGAAGTGTTTACATATGTAGTTTTATACCCAGAGAAGACTTCACAGAATTTTTTCCTGAGGAAGACAGCAAATGCTGAAGATGTGATGAGAAAAAATTAACTGGGAACACGTGTAAGGACTTGGCCTCCCTACAAAGGACTCTGTCAGAAATACCAGGGGAGCAAATGACTGTAACTGAAAAAAAAAAAAAAAGAATCTTTTGAGTTGGGACACAGGATCTGAAATGCCTAGACACAGTACAGCCTTAAGTTAAATGCTATTGGCGGTCAAAAAATAATAACTAGAAAATGGAAAATAAAATCTTAATCCACTATAATTGAAGAACTGAATATTGTTAAATGGATAAAAAGAATTGAAAGTGGGATCTCTAAAAAAGGGAAGGAGCAAACTACACAGAAATAAATGGAATTTGTGGGAACAATGAATGCAGAATAACATTAGGGAGGAGGAGGAGTGAGGTTTAAGGGAAAGCAGGAATTGAGCAGTTTATGTACCCTTACTCTTGCTATAAAGAAAGATAACGGATGTAACATACAATGCATACAAAACATTAATATGGTTTGTATGTGTGCCTATATTGTAAGTGATAATTTAATAAAGTTGTTAAAAAAAATAATAAAATCTCTTGCCTGCTGCTATCCACTAAATTGTTTCATACAATGATGCTTTCATGGACATCCGCCCCAATGCTCATGGTTTCAGAACAGCAGAGGGGTCTCCTGCAATGTTTCCTGCAGGTGCATCAGTTTCCAAGGCACTGCCGGAACAAACATCTGCATCTCCAATGCCCACCTTTCAATTACTAAGCCTTCTGCTTAAAGCCCATTAGCCACATAAGAGCTGAATCACCTGCTCCCTTCACCAAGCAGTCCACAGGGTCAGATGGGAAATTTAGTCCCCTAGACATCATGCCTAGTAATTTATAAACCAAGTTAATTGAAACATTTGTACACATGCTTGAATAAAGAGCTTAACTTTACTTTTATGTTAAGAAGTCTATGATTAAAACCATTAGTGGACAGTGTCGGAAGTCCAGCTAAGGCTTGAACTTACAGTGAATACTAAAACCTAAACAGGACAAGAAGCCTGGAGTTTACACTGATCAAAGGTAAATGAATTAATCGAAAAAGTAAACAGCACGGATCAAACACAAACACAAATCTTTTGTGCAAAACCAAGGCTGAAGGGGAAAATAAGATGGACAGATGGAACTTGCCAAGACCCTAAGAGTGTGTACTGTCACACAGGCAAACAGTCTGCAGACTATTATAAGACTAGTCAATAAAAAGCCTCAAGGCAGTCAACACAAGACAGGATGGGGAAGGATTTTGGGATGTCCATCCAATTATCAAGGTTTACCTCAAAGGGGGGCGAGGGTGGTGCTCTGCCTGATGTATAGTAGAAGTCAATTTCACAGACGGAGTGGTAGATTCACATCTAAAGACACTGCCCAACATGTTTGATTTTTGTATATAGTTAGGAACCTCAGGGGTCCTTAAAGTTAAGGGATATGCTTAGACAAACATATGCCAAAACAGGAATTATATTCAATACAGAGTATAATTACATTAGGAACCTAGAGTCCAAGCTCTCTCCCTCACAAGCCAGCATATCTGGCACGGAGAAGGTTGTCAACAATCACTACACCTCGAACACAACCCACACCTACACAACACACCCCCACATATGTGGAGGTCCTCAACAAAGACATACACAAACAAAGGAAACCTCAGAGGCAAATACACACGCGATCGCCACAGCCCTCCACACCACATACCACACACAGTTCACACATCTGTGTCTCACAACCACCAAGGCTTCCATAAACCCAACATATTAGTCATAGGTGACTCCATTGTGAGACACACAGATGTGCCTCTCACCAGGCTGGATAAGGAGAAAGTCATGGTTAGTTGTCTGTCAGAGGCCAGAATCCACTATATCACACACACACACACACACACACACACACACACACACACACACACACACACACACACACACACACACACACACACACACTCAAGTTTCTCAACATCAGGTACTGTTATATGACTCTGTCATACATGTTGGTGTGAATGACTTGAGACATACCTCCCTGTACTATACGAAGACAGACATGATTGAACTCACTGAGTATGTGTCCCAGGCAGGTATGTCTCTAGCCTTAAGCAGCATTCTACCATCACCCAGAATGATGCCTGACTACAAACAGAAAATGACTGACTTTAACAATTGGCTTAGTTTCTGGTGTCATTCCAGGGGGATCCAGTACCTGACAGCCTGGGAAGATATGATCGACAGACCATGATGCTTTGCCAGCGATGGCCTGCATCTGTCTCACCTGGGCTTCAGGATTCTGGCAAAGGCTCTTGCCTCCCCTATAGTGTCTTTTTTAAGAAAAGTGATGAGGTTAAATCTACCAACATAAACATTTCAACAAAACACAAGTCAAAGGTCATGCTGCTAAACGCTAGGAGTCTAAACATGAAACTGCACTCATTGCAAACATTCCTAACCCTGTTAAATGCGGACATCTGTGTGGTCACAGAAACCTGGTTCAAAGCTGCGGACAGCACCTCAGCCTTACCTGGTTACTCATCCTATCATACATTCAGACCCCAAACTGTGGGTAGTAAAGCTAAAGGAGGTGGAGTTTCAATATATATTAAAGACATACACAATTCCAAGCTGGTCAAACAGTATGATGCACAGGAGACACTCCAGGTGCAGTTAACTATTGACAAGACATCTACACAAATCATAGCTAGCTATCGGCCCCCAAATCTGACCCAAGATGCCCAAACTGCCTATCTAGACCTCTTCGAATCTATCAAGATTCGACCCTTTACCCGGATCCTGGGTGACTTTACCTGCCCAAACATAGACTGGAAGAACTACTCTTGCCAGAGCACAAATGCCCAGAGATTCCTCAATTTTGTCAATGCAAATGCTTTGGAACAGCTAGTCGATACCCCCACAAGAGGTGATAATATCTTGGACTTGGCATTAACCAACATGAGTAACCACTGCAGCATCCCTGCAGTATCATCCTACCTTGTAAGATCCGACGATAAAGTGGTCATGTTTGAAGTCACCATCTCCCCTGACCCCCCCCCCCCCATCCCCAGCTAGGGTCAGTCAAAAAACTTCTCCAAAGCTGATTACAGCCTCCTGAGGGATGGTATAAACAGCTTCACAGCCCCCTCCCCGTCTAGGAACTGGCACCAGTATCCAAAACTATACCAAATTACTATACAAACATTTATATAGATGCATGGAATAAGGAATATCTGATTGGACTAAATCATCCTCTGCAAGGAAGAGTAAACCTGTCTGGTGGACATCTGCAATAAATAAACTCTATAACAAAAGAAAAAAAATTGCTGACCAGGACTAAGAAGGAGCAAGTGCCCAATTGGAAGCAATCTCACCTTAGCCTAAACAAGCAAATAAGAGCACTAGTGAAATCCTCCAAAGCAAACTTAAGAGTCCAAATTGGCCACATCTACTAGAGACAATCATAAGGCCTTCTTCACATAGGTCTGTAATCTCAAAGGTAGCACCCAGATCTGCTCAGAACTGATGGTCAAGGACACCACATATACAAATGCCGTACATATAGCAAACTTGCTGGCTGACAGATTCAGCGGAAATTTCACCCTTCTGTCCCCCCATCAGTAAATCAGGACATTCCCAGTACCTGCCCCCTTCCCCTTATATCTAGGAATCAGGTCATCACTGCTCTCTTAAAGGCAAAAAATACAGCCTCCATGGGACCCGATAACATCCCAGGCTACATCCTACATGAACTCAGGCAGGAACTTTCAGCACCATTAAGCACCCTATTTACCCAAAGCCTGAGTACTGGTTTTGTCCCAGCTGAGTGGATTACAGCCACTGTTATCTCTTTACACAAAAGTGGAACATCCACTGATCTGGGAAGTTATAGACACATCAGCCTAACTAGCCTGATCTGCAAGGCCATGGAATGGATTATCATGGACCTCATTAACAAGGACACTGGCAACCTCCAAACACTCCATCCCACACAGTTTGGCTTCATCAAGAGGAGGTCATGTCTGTTAAATTTGGTTGACAAGGGGAGGTCATGTCTATTAAATGTGGTTGACTTTTTTGAGATGGTCACCAAACCCATGAATGAGGGGAAGAAAGTACACACTGCCTACCTTAACCTGGCCAAAGCCTTCGACACTGTTCCCCATTCAGGCATAATAGATAAACTCTCTCAACTAGGCAACAATCCATATGTTACCACATGGGTAGCCAACTGGCACCAGTAGGCTATGGCTGACCAAGTTTTCAGATGACTGCAAGTTGGGAGTGGTTATCAGTTCCCTTGGTGACGTGGATATCCTTTAAGAGGGTCTCACCCAAACAAATGACTGCTGCCAGAAACATGACCCCAAGCTGAATACAAAAAAAAATGTATCATCATCATCCCCTTTGGGGAGAGAGATGTCGCCGCAGATTTTCACATTAAAAACAACGTTCTAAGCATGCAGTCAGTCGTGAGGGATTTGGGCACCCAGATTGATAGCAGGCTGATTTTTGATCACCATATTGCTTCCATCATACGGGAAGGTTTTTACATGGCCCACCTCATAAGTAAGGTTATCTCATCCAAGGACAAGAAGGTCATAACATCCTTGTATTCTTCCCTTATAAGGCCCATTATTGAGTACAATGCCCCATCCGGCATGTACCTCGCAAAGCACATGCAGCAGCTGGAGACACCACAGAGGTTCCTCACCAGGAGAGCCCAGGGCCTCAAACACAGATAGGCTAAAAGCCCTATGCCTCTACTCTGTTTCATACAGATTCCTCAGAGGTGACCTCTGTCTGGCATATAGCCGATCTCAGACCCTACCATGATGGGACTGCTGCATATCCGCACATCAAGCTCCACTAGAGTAACCCTGCATGTCAAGCTCTACTAGAGTAACCCGCACATGCGTCCTCAACCTGGTCTGAAAAATCAATAGGACTTGATGCCAAGACAGAATTGTGTCCCAGAAACTCCCCCATCTATGGAATAGACCCCCCTCTATGTCAAGCAGAGTACCTCTCTATCCCTTTTAAAGTGCAATCTGGATAACTGGATGGGAAACAGAAACTATATCCTTGGGATTCCACCCATGTCCCTGATGGACAGGGCCATTGGGTGCCGATTTGTCTATGCATGGGCTAAACTCTTGGCTAGGCTTATAAGGGCCTCAGGGCCAATAGCCTAGTAACTTCCTATGATGAGATATAACTAAACCGGAATTAAGACTTATTTGGATTCAATAGAAATGCCTTCAGGAAACAGAGGCCCAGGCTTTTGGGTGTCAGCATGTTATATCCGGGAAGTTCAGCAAGGAGAACCTGGTACAAACACAAAGTAAAGGCCTTAGCAAGGTCTAGGACAACTTCCCCAGTCAGATATGCCTTAGCCATATTTTTGCACACATACTTAATATGCTGCAGCAGTTTTAGCACAAAGCTCTTCTCAAAAGTCCTGAAAATCCTTATAGACTAGAATGCCTTGGTTACACAGTCAGGAATAAAAAAACTAGACTGTCTCACTTTAGGAAGGATCAAAACTCTATATTATGCAATGTACACAAACTCTGAAATACATAAATATCCTTGATGGTGGAAAACAAAACAGAATTACACTTCTTTCAAACTAGCAAGATCTGAATTCTCCGACAAGCTAGACATCACTTCCAAAAGTTCACCTCCAAAGCTCACTACAGCTGTGCAAACATACATATGCCCACAACTACAGCTTCTTTCTCCTTTGCTATTGACTTGTACACTCCTGCCTAATTTTGCATACTCTCATTCTGCCTCAAGTATACTCCTAGAACAACTCCCAAATTACAGCAGACCAGGCTCGCCTTCATAATGTTCCTTATTCTTACCTCCTTCCATCTACAATTTTTCCTTACAGTCAGGCACACTTCCTTAATTAGGGAAAGTAGTCATCAAACCCCTCCCCCAAGTCACAGGATACCTCCAACATTACCAAGTACCACCCTTTTCTTTTGAACTGCCCATCTCAAAAAATATAGCTGACTGTGGCATCACAAATAAAGAAACATATTCGCAAATGTACCATCAGCCACTGCTCTCCTCTCTCTAACCAATGCAATTTAACAGACAGATTTTGAGAATGCACACAGCCTTCTTTAATGCTATGGCTAAAGCCCTGATCTTCATTCCCCACCACCAAATAAGAGGATACATGTGCTCCAAATACATATAAACATTATGCAACACATGTAAGGAAAGTGTGTCTAGTAATTGGTTAGAGGATTAAGGAGCTGTTAAGCAGTTTCCTGTGGTCTAGTGGTGCAAGGTTCGATTTCTCCAGCCTCCACTGCCTAACTGTGTGTCTTTGAGCAAGTCATTAAAGATTCTGCTCATGGGCTGAATCTGAAAAAGTTCCATTGAGATTGGTGCTCTACCCCAGCAAACAAATACAAATAAATAAATTCAATAACGTTATTTAGATATAAACACTTTATACATGGAGGTTTGCCAGCTACTTCAGCGTGCACTCCTTCCACTTTATAAGGACCTCTTACACCAATTGGTACTACTACCATCTACCAGACTCACATTATCTCGAATTTCTAAACCTTTTGATGAGGCTGCATACATGCTGCAGTCAAAGAAATAAAGCAAACTGCTTTAGTAGAAGACATATAGTGGAAAGCATACAAAAAGCAGAATACATTTTAACAATAACGAACCTTCTCTTACCTGGTACTTTCGGAATATTAGGTCAGGGTTGAAATACAGCTGAAAAGGAGTAATGAACTCGAGTTGCTGTGGAGAGAGGGGGAAAAAACATTAAGGACAGGGATAGTTTTCCATGCTAACATTTCTTTGTTAAAAAACACAGTCTCTACAAACATACCACTGAACCTGGAGAAGAAAGTAAAAGCACAGACTTCATTTTACATACAGGTGCATGTTTCAGTTGAAAAGGGTTAACCCCACAACCTTCTCTTCTAGAAGACTTCAGATCAATTCATCATGCAGATCCATGAATCTCACACAGTATGTACAATCAGGAAACTGTACTGTAGCCAAATACTGGATTCAGCTTCTTAATGCTGAAGGATACAGCACAGAATATGACACAGATGACTTAGGGTTCTCATTAGTGCCCTAGGTGCTGAAGGAACAAGGAGAAAGAAAGGGGGTGAGTAACTAAAATCAGTTCAAGTATCGTCTGAAGGGGGGCCATTCAGACTACAGCAACATCAGGACCTACTGGATATAAAGCTGTAAGCTTGGCATGCAGAGCACAGGTAGAGGACAATCATTTGGCTCTATCTAGCCACTTCTGTATGGTAGCCTTCATGAAGCATATGCAGGAACATAGCCTCTTGCAAGGGAGACCACAGCATGCACATCAGGTGCCTGGGAAGGAACTCCGACCAGAAAATGGAAAATCCCTCATAACATTTTGGATGACTACTGTGATATAACAGGTTCTCATTCTGATAATGGGGAAACACACAAGTGAAGGAAGTTTAATGGTGAGCAAGCCAAGCACAAGGCAAGAAAAAGAAAAACACTGCTGAGTGCAGCAGTTGCCTCTAAAGAATTGAATCTGTGACCCTCTAACCACCGCCACTACCATGCGGGCACACCTTTCCCCTCTCAAAACAATTATGCCTAACCTATACCTGTCTGGAACTACTTGTTAAACTGCAGAACACATCTGTTTACAAAGTCTTCATAAACAGCAGAGTGAATGAGCTCAAACTAAAAGAAAACACTCTGCACAACATACCAGCATTCATAACAGGAGAGAGAGCATATCTTGAAAAGTTATTAAAACAGAGTTAAAGAACAAATAAAACACTTAGGATTATAATCCAATCTATGAATCTGCAACTACAATGTGCTGGCTCTTCGTCCCAGGGCAGTTCACATACACATACTGTATTTCTGTACAGATCCATAACTGTGTCTTAACTCTGGAAACATGCCCAATAAACAAAAAGAAAGCAGTCATAAGGGTGAACACGGACAGCAGAATGTTGACTTAGCAGAGTAGAGGACAGTTTGCTTTTTTATTACTTGCTGCTACTGTCCACCTGAAATATTGCAAACTGTTTGGAACAGAAGGGCAGATAATCAGGTAAATGGCAAACAAAAAAATATGCGATTTGCCAAGGACAGATCCCACTACTGCCATCTTCTCTTCCAATTCAGGGTTGTTAGTCCAAAACCCATCTTTGCAAACTAAAGGTGCAAGGTAGGAACCAGTCCTAGACTGGATGGTAGTTCACTACAGGGAAAAGTGTACTCGTGCATACCCATACTTCCACGGTCAACTCAGCACTGCCAATTAACATGCCAGTCTATCGTTGGAGTGTAGTAGGAAACTGGTAACCGCTGCTAAAAATCACATGAGCAAAAAAAACATGCAAAAGAAAACTGAGTCAGAGATCCAACCAGTGGGAGGCAAACTACCACTCAGAACTATTCAATAATGCCATACAAAACTCAAAATTATGCACAATAAAAAAAATAAAGCATTCTGCCCAAACCACAGCAGTAATAAGCATTATGCACTCTCCATAATGACAGCTCCAGAAGGGTCATCCTTTGTAAATGCAGGACTAGGATGGTACAGATTAGGACCACTCAGCAGACTTCTTCCTCTATGTCGTAATACACCCCCAGGCTCTCCAGATCCCAAGTCAGAGGTGTTAAAGCACTGCAATCTAGACAGAGAATTTGAGACCAACTACACCACAAAAGGGGAAGATGGGAATGCATGTTACAGGGAATGATCTTCCAGATCTATCCTTAAGTTAACTACATGAAAGTTCATCCTCTGTAAATGCAGGACACAGTCAAAAAGCAAACACTCACATGCTGTCCTCTTTACGGGAACATATCTCCTTATCACAATGGCTCCAAAAAAAGACCTAAACCTAGACATCCCATTACGTTTACAGCGCTTTGGTTACTTCAGGTAGCCATTGCACAAATATCAAAAGTTGTATACTTGAAAAACGTCTGCGGCAGTAACAATGGTTCCAGTGAGACGAGCTTTAGAACTGATGAAAGAGGGTTGCTGGACATGAAGTAACAAAACTGACTGAAGCCAGACAGGCCTCTATCCAAGATGACCCTCAAAACCTTTTGACCTAGTATTCTACTGGAAAAGGCCACAGAAAATAGTTTAACCTTGCAGAAAGACTTTATGGGAGCTAAGGGAGGAGCGAGTCTTCATTACCAGCTGTGGCTCACCAGTCCTTCTGTTGAGGTGGGTGGACTGGATCATGTTTAAGGCCACATTTCAAAACACAAATTACAGAAAATACAACCTATTATCTTAAAACCTACATGGAAATACAATGTATTATCTTAATACATGAATGGAGATAATGCTTGGTTAAAGATTATAGTTTCCTGGTTGTTTAAAAAGAAGACATCATCTCATTTATCAAACAATCAATAGTTTTGCATTAAGAAAAGAAAGGTTACATTTGCCAAATCTTATCTAATGTTTACTCACAAAAATTCCCCACTTAATTTCTTCTATGGCTTATAAGCGCTCTGTTCTTTAAAGTATAGATGTGCAAGCTGAACTTATAATAACAATAGATGTTCAGATTATCACTACTGCAGTAGCCTTAGCTATATGGGTTAGATCCTGCCAAATATACAACAGCTTGTCAGCTACTAAAGCTTCATTGTATGCTCCCAAACTGTTAAGCAGCACTCACCGACTAAAAGACAACCTTGGGCACAAAACCTTTCACAGCATTGCTGCCAGCAGAGAGAGAGAGGCTGAGGCCTAAAAGGACAATGCTAAGAACAACAAAAACTATATGTTCAAACCCTGGCATAAAAATACACCAAAAACGAGGTTGGAGAGAGGGTGTGGTTACTTCAGCAGTGACCATTCGAACATCTGCAATGGTAAGTTTAACTTGCACAACTGTATTAAGTTCTTCATATTTATCACTGCTGCAGAAGCCTTAGCTATACTGAAAGATTAGCATAGCCAACTATATTTGGGAGGTGGAAGGAGACAGGTCCAGAAGCCCCTGAAGAACAAGTCATAGCAAAGCTTGATCTAGACCTAGAGAACAAATCAAGCTTATAGTGTTTTGTAAAAGTATGTACAGAGGACCAAGTAGCAGCTTCTGCAAAACATCTAAAATCCAACTCTTTCAAAAAAACCATGGATGAAGTCACAGCCCTGGTAGAGTGGGCCTTGCCCCTGCCTGGAAGAGATTTGTTACGGTGAGTATAACTACCACTTGGAAATGGTCTGTTTTGACACAGGTTGTCTCGTCTTACCTTCACAAAGAATGAAAAATTGATCCAAAGATCTGAAAAATGTAGTTTTGCCAAGATAGTACAAGAGCTGTCTGTGGACATCCAAGGTATGGCATATCCTTTCTCCCTCATGGCTTATAGACAACCCATATGTTATGACTGCAGATGCATCCTTGAAGGACATCGGGGAGATGGATAGTTTGGCTTAAAGTAAGCTTGGATACCACTACTTCACAATTGAAAGAGCACAGCACAGCTCAAAAAATTCAGGAACCACGAAACCTGCAGTCAATTTCTTTTATTATAAAACCACTGATGACACTATGAGTTGAGCGCTTTCATCTAGTACCTCTAGATTTCTTCAGAACATCAGTCAAAGTGTTTCATACACTTTAAATACCTTAATTCCCTGCCATTTTACAAAGACAATCAATCAATTACATATATTTAACCCTTGGTATGCCATTAAAAATACATTGCTAACTTAAGCTGCATATCTATTCAAACACTAAAAACATTGTTATAATGAAATATTACTTTAAAAATTCATCAATTTACATTCTAATTTGTGTTAATAATTTATGTACATCTACTACTGGTATTTAAAGAGGAGGATGTTAAAATTTATAATTACAGTTCTTATATACCTGATAAATCTTTAGATTTGGTGGATGTTTTAGTGGAAATAAAGCTATTTCTAAGAAAATTAAACTTAGGGATATTTTTCCATACTAGGTCCAACCAAGTGTATCAAAATAGTGACCTTAGGAAAAAGAGTTCCTTTACTCCACCTATGGAGCTATATAAAAAATGTAAATATCAGAAAAAGCATCAAATTCTGATTAATAAAGTTCGTTCAGTGATAAGAAAAGTACAGCAATAAGATATTTGAGTAGTGGATAAAAAAAGAAACATATGTACAAGTGCATACCCATATAATGAAGGATTCCTGGATGGGAATATTTAAACAGGAATTGTGGTCTCAAGACATTATATATTTGTAAGATGTATTTGCCTGTATTGCCTGTATTCCCAAGGCAGAAGGAAAGATAGTTTTCCTACAAAATTTCAAAAAATTTCAGGGTTACAAATGATGAGATTGTTTTTTTATGGACAGGTAACATCCAGGAATTAGATGAATTTATTAAATATATTAATGGCACCACTAGTTATTTAAAATTCATTCATCAATTTGATAGGAAAGGAATAAATTACCTGGATGTTTATGTATACAAGGATGGAAAATCATTTCAGTCTAGGATACATAGTAGTGCCCATTCATATAAAGTCAAGTACAATATAGTGAAAGGGCAACTAATAAGGGCAGCCAGGATGACATCAGAAAGGGAAAATATGCAAAAGGAAGTTGGATTTATGGTGGATATGTTTAGGGTTAAGGGGACCAGATAAAAAAATGTTAGATTTAACATTATAAGAGAGCTTGTATTGTGAAGTATGGTCAGTATGCACATCAGGTTATACAAATTATTTTTAAACTACTGGCATATTTTAGTGACTCTCAGGTTAAAGAAAAAGTCCCTTCCATGCCCAGAACAACATAGTTTTAAAGGATAGAAATAGAACCAGGGTATATTCAATATGGCAATTGTTTTTAACAAACATTGTTAGTTAGGTTGTATTGCATATGAATTATATTGAAAGCTTGGATACCACTTTAGGCATAAAAAGTTTTACTTGTCAAAGGAACCCTGTCCCTGTGGAAAATGAGATAAGGTTGACTCACAATAAGAGCTTCCAACTCAGATACCCTTCTTTGAGAGCTCAGAGCAAATCAATAAAATCTGTTTTCCATGTTAAGAACCTCAAGTCAGCCAAAATAGCTGGATCAAATGGAGCAAGTATTAGCTTCTCTAACACAAAATTAAGATCCCAAAGAGGTGCCACCAGATTTCTAAGAGGCTTTATGTAAAACCCTTTTCAAAAACACTGACCTGAGATTGCATTGAAAGAGAAGGATCCATATTCAGACATGCTGAAATGGCCAGTAAATGAACCTTGACAGAAGATAAAGGCCACATAACAGTAACTCCCACAAATATTGTGAAAAACAGCACTAGTCCTGAATAGGTGCTGGTTAGGTTATTGGCACCAACTAGAAAATCTTTTTAATTTGCCAATATATGATTTTATAGTAGCAAGCTTTCTTACTTCCATTAGTGTCTGCTACACACCCTCAGAAACCAGGTGCCTAACAGGAATTAAGACCCTATCATCCAGGTGGTCAACTGAAGAAGGCTGATGGGTGTATCAAACACTACTGGTCTTGTGTGAGTAGATCCAGACTGTGTGGAAGCTTGTGGTAATTGCCCCTGCCCATTTCCAAAAGAAGGGAGAACTACAGCTGCCTGGGCCAGAAGGAAATCACCACAATGATCTCGGGGGATTCTTTCTGATTCTTTAGGAGTCTTGGAACAGGATACTGCTAGTTGAATTATCAGAGAAGAGGCAAAAAGGTATACTTGAGGAATTCCCCACAGATGAAGCAAATTTTGGAAGATCCCCTGATCTAGTTTCCATTCATGAGGGTCTGCTCTGGTCCTGCTCAGCTTGCCTGCCTCACAATTTTGCTCTAATGGAATGCAAGATGCCTGCAGACTGAGGTTTTGCTGTGAAGCTATATCCCAAGCAAACAAAGCTAGTCTGCAAAGGGGGTATGACCTGGCTTCCCCTTGCTTGTTGATGTACCGAAAGACTGTGGTGCTGTCTGTAACCATTTGAAGAGGTCCTTAGGACCAGTGATGGTTCACAGAGTTGAGTGCCTTGATCAGGGCAAGTATCTCCTAGATATTTTTTTACATGTTTGCATCTGCCCTTGGGAGTAACACACCCCTTGCACTTCTATTCCTCCTGAAACTGCCCCCCAAACAAAGTTTGAAATGTCTGTGATAATGGACTGCTTTGGAGCAGGAAAGGAGAAGGGGAGACCTTTATTCAAGGATATCTGTTGTCACCAGCAAAAGATTTCTCTTCTGACAAACCCCAGCACCGAGATCTGAAAAGATAAGGGGTGTTGATGCTGGGACCAAAGAGATTTCAGAAACCACTGTACCTTTCTCATGTGGGTTATCATAAGAATCACTGATGTTATGATACTCAAAAATCCCCGAGATATTTCATCACAGCGACCGAAGTCCAAGTGGAAAACCTTGGAAATAAAGCTAAATAAAGATCTATTTTTTTCCTGTGGAATAAAAGTTCTTTGAACTGAGGTGTCTAGTTGACATCCCAGAAACACAATCCAATGGGAGGGAGTCAAGAAAGACTTCTGAATGTCCTCTTAGAATCTCAGTTTGTGCAAGAGATCTCCTGCACAAGAGAGATTCCAGACACCTTGAAAAAGACTCTGCAAAGGTAAGCAAGTCATCCAAATATGGAAAAATGAGGATACCCTATAGCCTACAATGAGCTGTAATTGGAGTTAGACACTTTGCGAACAATCTTGGTGTACTGGATAATCCAAAGAGTAAGGGAAAGAACTGATAATGTGACCCAGACACACAAAAATCTAAAGAAACGTCTGAAATCTGGGTGAATAGGGACGTGATAATAAGCATTTTTTAAAGTCAATTGTTACCTCCTCTTCCTCTTTCAAGTTTCCTGGCAACCAGCTGTAAAGAATAACATTCTGAATTTGGGCACCATCACAAACAGGTTTAAGAAAGGGAGATCCAGAATGACCTCCAAGCATTTTATTTCTTTGTCACTAGGAACATCCCTGAACTAAACTTCTTTCCCACCTGGGAAGGAGGGCCTGGCTCTATCACTCCTTCTCAACTGGAAAGAATTTGAGAACTGATAGGAACACAGCTTGCAGTTCGAATAGCTGGACTGTCTACAGTCCAGCTATTTGAACTATTATAAGTAATAAATGGAAAATTTTAGAAGGGAACAATGAGCTCTTTAAAACTATAACCAGAAAACCAGAGAAAGTCCAGAATAAAAAACTCAAAACCTTGTACACTGGACCAACCAGGAAGAACACAATGCAGGCAGTTCACTTGTTTACTGGCAAAAAGAATAATAGTATACAAGCAATTTAACGCTCCAAGTGCATTCAATGCGTTTTTGTCCGAGTACCTCCCAGACTTCATCAGATCACTTGAAAATAAGACCACACCATTAAATAGCATCTCTCCTTTCCTTCAATTAAATCATTACTTGATATTTAAAAACGTATACACAATACAATCATTTAAGCCCTCTCACTAATACTTAATACAATCTTGCGTTAAAAACATAAAAATGCTCTCATACAAATATATAAATCATCAATCTCATACAAATATACAAATCATGTTGATTGTTGCTCAATATTATTAAATGTTACTACAAGCCATTTAAATACAAGTTGAAATTCCCAAGTTAAAGCTTGGCAGACCTTAACTTAATAAGGGAAGTAGGGAAATACAATCATGGAGTCCCGGATGCTTGTTTGCTTCCAGTACTTCCTGTCAATAAGTTTCCCTGAATTCTAATCTGGTTTCCCAGGGACACCCCCTCACGTCCCTAGGTACCACTTTAATTACAAAGAATTTAAAACTAGCCCCCCCCCCCCACACACACACACACATTGTAAGGTGTGCCTAAATAATGCATTCTTGGTGTTTTGTTTTCCAATATCATTCAGGTGTTCATAGATTCTACTTTCAGTTACTCAGGGTTCCGCATTTTTAATTTCAGCAGTTTGACTGTTACTATGGGCTTTTTCAATTTATTTATGAAAGGGTTCAAGTTTATTCCTATGCAGAGGAGTAATCTTTCCAGCATTATACTAGATATTAAAATGTTTATACGTAAACTAAATTTAGAGAATTTACTAAGAACGAGTGCACAAACAAGTTATGGCACCTAGGAAACCTAGTATTTACAAGCCCCCCTTACACCCTCAACTCAAAAACCTAGAGCAGGTTTTGGAAAAAGAAAGAAATTAGAAAGGCTTACAATCACCACAAAATTAGATACAATTTGACATCTGAAGAAAACAAATTATTACAGGAATTATGCACTAATCCAAATGTGAGGGTGATGGAACCAGATAAGGGTGGGGGCATTGTACTGATGGACAAGATACTCTATGAAGGCAAAATGTTGTCCATTTTGCAAGACAAGACTAAGTACAGCCCTGTGTCCATTAATGAAATCAACAGTTCATATCCAAAGATTGATTTCGCCTTGAAAGATTTATTTGACCAAGGCGTTATTGACTTTGAAACCTACTCATATTTGGAAAATAACAGGCTCAGGGTATGATCCATATTTGGAATACCCAAAGTATACAAATGTGTTCAGGACCCACCAAACCAAATGTAGCATCAGAGGGCTCCAAAGTAGCCTCACTGGCCAAATATTTGGATTGAAAATTGAAATTACTGTGGAAAAGGGAAGAACACATTTTGAAGGATTCTTGGGATTTTCTTGTAGGGTTAAACCATAATTATTTTCAGAGGACCTCATTTTTGTTACTATTAACATCATGGACCTGTTTTCTGTCATCCCAAATGACATTGGTCTATCATGGTTGGAGGAGGCACTCAGGATGCAAGAAGGGTTTTCTGATAATGACATATTTGTTTGCCTTGAACTGACTGAACAGATTCTTAAAAATAATTTTTTATTCTTTGAAGGAGAATTTTTCCCAGCAGGAACGTGGGGTTGCCATGGTGCCAGTTGTGCTCCCACATATGGCAATATTATTTTGGCTATGTGGGAGCACAGATTTGTTAAACACAGCCCATTTTCTACTTGTTGGAAAATGTATAATAGCTACCTGGATGACATATGCTTGTTCTGGGGGAAGAGTCTTGACAAACTAGATGAATTTATGGAATACCTGTCTCAAACTACCACTTTTTTGAAATTTACACACAAGGTTAACTTTGATTGTATGAATTACTTGACTGTTTCTATACACAAGACCAGGGGGGTTAAATCTAAGATTTACAGGAAGGAAACCTTCTCCAGTTCATACATCTGGTTTTCCAGTGCACACCCACCCTTTCAAAAAGAAAGGTATTATTAAGGGACAGTTGGTCCGCGCTAGTCGCATGACCTCTTTGGAAGAGGATTTTTGCATGGAATGTAACATTTTAGAAAATATGTTTGTAGAAAGAGGTTATCCAAGAAATTTGATCTTGAAAGTAAGGGAGGAAGTCTGCACTGGGAGGAAGGAGAAGCACCCCCCCACCCGATTTTAGGCAAAGGATCCTTTACCTTGTGTAATAAGGCATCAGGAAGTGTACCTGATCAACGTACAATAGGGCCTTCGTTACCAATTCTAGTGGGGATGGCTATTGTATTAAAAGCATATTACAGAGGGAATGGACCAAATTTACTGAGTTTGCAGATCTTGATATTTTTAAGGAACAACCTTTGAAGGTAGTTTTCAGGAAGAGTCATAATATTACGACTTTATTAGAACAGACTAACAACAGACAAGTTTATTCCTATAAAACAGCTGGTACTTTTAGATGTGGAGCATGCCACCAGTGTCCCTACATTAAACATGGCGAGAGTGTTTTTATTACAGCAAGACACAAAACACTGAATGGTAGGACATACACCAATTGCAATTCATCTGGCCTAGCATACCTGGCATACTGTGACTCCTGTGATGGATTCTACACAGGGACAACTGAGAGGCAATTGAAGTGTAGAATCTATGATTACCTGAATATTAGAAACCAAAACACCAAGAATGCATTATTTAGGCACATCTGACAATGTGGGGGGGGGGGGGGTTAGTTTTAAATTCTTTGTAATTGAAGTGGTACCCAGGGGGGGTCCCTGGGAAATCAGATTAGAGTTCAGGGAAACTTACTGGCAGGAAGTACTGGAAGCAAACAAGCATCCGGGACCCAATGATAATATTTCCCTACTTCCCTTATTAAAGGGGAAGGTCAGCCAAGCTTTAACTTGTTTTATGGGAATTTCAACTTGTATTTAAATGGCTTGTAGTAACATTAATAATATTGAGCAACAATCAACATGATTTCTACATTTGTACGAGAGTGTTTTTATGTTTTTAATGCAAGACTGCATTAAGTATTAGCGAGAGGGCTTTAATGATTTTGTGTGTATACATTTTTAAATATCAATTAATGATTTAATTGAAGGAAAGGACAGATGCTATTTAATGGTGTGGTCTTATTTTCAAGTGATCTGATGAAGTCTGGGCGGTACTTGGACGAAAACGCATTGAATGTACTTGGAGCGTTAAATTGCTTATATACTATTATTCTGCTTGTCAATAAACAAATTAACTGCCTGCATTGTGTTCTTCCTGGCTGGTCCAGTGTACAAGGTTTTTAGTCTCTTTAAAACTATAGGTAAATGTCCTAAGTTAGCATTTAAAAATTCATTCAATCTGAAGTCTTTGTTACAGAAAGACAACACCAAAACTCTCCCTCTATCAAATTTGTCAACAAAAAGTTAAAGAATGTATAAGTGTGGAGGGTGTTCCATATGTCACTACATTTTAGAAGGACCCCATATATTTCTGAAGCATTTACAACACACTATCACAGTTGCTGGTAGATTTAATTGTAGCTGTAGGGGGGGGGCTAGTGTGTACAAGTGTGGAGGGATAGAGTCCTCTGTCCTAGAGACTTCCCATACTCTGGAACAGACTACCATTCATGTCAAGCAAAGCTACTCATTAGCCCTCTTTAAGAGAAAACTTGACAACTGGATGGGAAACAGGAAATTCACCCCAGGGATCACTTTTGTGGCTCTGCCTGACAGGGGCACAGGAAAATAATTTTCTTGGGTGGCGAAAGCCAGGGAACCTCTTTTGGCTAGGCTTATACAGGCTCTAGGGCCGATAGTGTCTGTTCAGGGTACAATGCTTATTACATAGGTAATGGTATGATTACTAGACGGTTACAGGACCAAAGAAAGAAATATATTCATTCTATTAAAAAAAAAAAAAAAAAAAAGATGAAAAAAATTCACTTTACAAGCATTCTAAAGAATGTAAGAACTATAAAAGGTTTTTATTTTCCATTTTGGAATCGGTATCAATGGACTTGAGAGGGGGAATTATAAGAATAACGTAGAACAGAAAGAAACTCTGTGGCAAATAAAGTTGGGGGCCGACAGATTCCTAGGGCTGAAAGAAAGCATTTGATGTTAATGACATCAAACAGATAAACTATGATTGTATTATTTTTACTATTTTAAGAGATGTATCTTATATAGACTTACGAAAATAATTTTTCTAAACTTGTGTCTTTTTTATGCTTAAAATCTATTTATAATAATAAGAACACTGTATTTAAGTAAACGAAATTAATTATTTTTAAACCAGTTTAAACAGTTGATTGTTTCTGGTTTCTTATTGGCTTATTTTTGTATAAAATGGTACTAAGTTTTGATGAAGTCAATCTGTGATGAAAGCAGAGATTAAACAAGTAATGCGCTAAATTCTCAAGTCATTTCTCACTGCTTTTACTGTTTTTTTTGCTTGGTGTATTTAACCACTATCAGGTACATTTGGTTGTGATTTCTGTGATAATCATAGAAGTGTGTCTTTCTTAATAGAGATATTAGTAAGCCTAGATTTCTGAAGGAATGCTGCATTGCTACCTGGACCTTTAAAAAGTTTACAAGGTATCCTGATCTGTAAATGAACTATAACATACATCTATTTTCAGCTGAGAAGCCTAAACCCACTCGTTTTCCAGCTATTCATGTGTATTCAGTTCTTGCTGCAAAGGGTACAGTAATAATCTTGAATAAAATTATTCGTATGACTAAAGTATATCTTCAAATCATGTAATACTGAACTATCTAGTCTTTTATTAATTAATTAGGGTCCTGTTCTTGACTACAAATTCTAGTTATATCTTTGAGATTGTGAGTCTCTTACTTTCTTTACTAATGGTTCTAAATAAAAAGCAAATAAAGGGGAAAGAGGACAGCCTTGCCTGGTTCATCTGTTCAAACACGGTTTATCAGAGAGGAACTCTCCCACCTTAATTCTTACCTCCAACCCTTCATATAGCCTCATATATTAACCCCATTATTCTGATTGAGGAATCCCAGCTAACACAGTTGAATGCTTTCCCTACATCAAGACCGATCAACATGAGCTGCACTTTTTTATGCTCTGCTTCCCTCTACATCATCACTACTTTTGTCATATGTTTACTGCCCTCCACAAAACCATATTGATCCAAATATGTCAAGTTTTGGCAACCCTTTGTCCAGGTCTTCTATCCAAGACAATAACACTTTCAAATCATTGTTTAAAATAGAAATGGGTCTATATGAGACTGGTTCTGAAGGGTCTTTACCCTTTTTGGGTAACACAGCCACCGCAGTTTTCTATCAAATGTTGGTACCCCCCCACACACACACACACACACACACACACACACACACACACCTTTAAAAATACTGTTAAGCAAAGTCTTCCAGATCTATATCACGTTCTTCCTGCTCACCTTTCAAACGTCATCGGAATACAGTCTGTTTTTGTAGACTTCCCTGTTGACTGATTATACATCACTGTTTTTTTTACATTTCTCCCTGTGTTACCTATTAATTGTTGAGCCTCATTTTCCTCTAACATTAACATTCCATAAAATTTATGTTTGTGCTTTTTCTTGGTTTTCACGTTCCTCTGCTTTATGAAAATGTTCATGCAATTTCTGAAATATTTCTAAACTCCAATCACAAGGAAAAAAAGTAACCGTACATCCTACAGAGGTATCAGAAATAGTTGCTTAACAGGAACTTTTCCAAACTCATGCATATTATTAAAATAAAGTACTCCATTATTTTCCCTTCAGTACTCTGCATCTGCTCACTATGCAAGATTTCCCTTATTCTGCCTTGTCAATCCTTCTAAATAATTTCTATTACTTCACCCATATCTTCTTTTCCCTTATTTCTACCATGATTTTAAACTCCATTTTCATTTTATTGCACTCACCAGCTATCCCTTCAAAAGAAAGTTCTATCTTCTCTAATAACGCAAATCATTTTCATTACCAATTCCTTAAATTCTGCTCTCTTTAACAAACAGCCACTTTTCAGGCTAATGCTGAATTCAGGGCTGTGTTACAAGTTTCTGAGTTGCCCATACCTTACTTGGATAGAAGGAGGTTTCTCTGTTCACCTGTGAGAGAGGGAGCTTTGAGCAGTCATCTGTCCCTGGAAGAGTGGTTCCAGCCCAGAAGTTAGTAGTTTATAGGCCATTTTGGGCTAATTTCTATCTCTTTCATTTCCCTGCTGTAAAAACCGCATCCGCACGGTTCTGCATGCCTGGGCAGCGCCGGTTAGCTAGGGCTAAATTATTCCTGGCTCCACCAGGTCTCCTCTTCAGTTTTTCCCTTGAAAGTAGTCTAACTCTCAACCTAAGCACTTAAAAAGCATCCTACAGTCCAGAACTTGCTCAGACCTAATAGCAAGCACTAATATATCCCGATACTTGATTGCCCAGTAGGGCAAGGCTCATTATTCACCCCTCACCAACCAAGCGACTAAGCAGCTCACCCTACTATTCAGGCATGACCAAAGGGCAATTTCAGGTATACTCTCCAGTCCAGCTGGTGAACCTGGGTATCCTGAGGCAATGTTACAACTGCCTCATGTACACAGACAAACCTCTCATCCTACGACAAAACATTAACATATGCGAGAGATGCAATTATATAGCTAAATTGGAGGCTAAGCTCTCTCCACCAAAGACTGGAACAGACAGTCATGAGAAGAAGTTAACACTTGCACCACACCTCCAGCCTCCCATACTAAACCAGCACTGGCAAAAAATACACATAAATACACGAAACATACTTGAGGCTCTAAATAAAAACCTGCAAAAGCATCAGAGACCTCCAAAGCAGACACCGAAAAAACCTGCACCTCCTGTCACAAGCCAAACACATAAAATATAAAATCTGCGTACTGCACAATCACAGCCCTTAAGGCAAAATAACATACCTAACACACTAGTAATAGGCGACTCTATAGTCAGGCACACGGACGTCCCACTCACTAGGCTGGACAAGGAGAAGGTTATGGTTAGCTGCCTGTCGAGAGCCAGAATCCGCCACATAACACAAGCACTCAGGTCACTCCAGAAAAAGTACAAATATGACTGTCATTGTTCATGTTGGTGTGAATGACCTGAGACGTACCTCCCGGGACAACATGAAAAAAGACATGGAAGAGCTCTCTGATCATGTAGCCCAGGCAGGTATGACCCTAAGTCGCATCCTGCCCTCACCAAGAATGATACCGCAGTATAAAGAAAAAATGATCAATTTCAACAATTGGCTAAGCTTCTGCTGTCATTCAAAGGGGATCCAATGTCTGTCAGCCTGGGACGACATGCTCGATAAGCCTCGTTGCTACGCAAGAGACGGCTTGCACCTGTCACCTCTAGGCTTTCGAATACTGGCCAAGGCTCTTGCTGTCCCCATAGTGCCTTTTTCAGGCAAGGCTCAAAAGTCAAACCCACCTACGTAAACAGCACAAACAAAAAAAAAAAATGAGGGTTATGCTACTCAACGCCAGGAGTTTAAATCTCAAAATACATGTGCTCGAAGCACTCCTCAGTATAGAGAACGTCGACATCTGTGCAGTAACTGAAACCTGGTTAAAGGCTCCACAGAGCACCCCAACACTACCGGGTTACAACTCATACCACACATTTTGGCCACAGAACATGGACTGAAACACAAAAGGATGGGGTGTACCCATATTCATCAAGGATACCTACACCTCCAGGTTAGTGACGCATGATACCTCTGAGATCATCCATGTGCAACTAACATCAGGCAAATCTGCAATACAAATTGTGGCCTGCTACAGATCACCCTCCATGACCCAGGACCACCACTCCGCCTTTCTGGAGACACTGGAAAACATGAAGGTCCTACCGAATACCCTGACATTGGGCGATTTCAATTACCCTACCGTTAACTGGGAAAACTACTCAAGTACAAACTCCCAGGTCCCACTCTTCCTGGAATTTATCAACTCAAATGCCCTGGATCAGCTGGTAAACTCCCCTACCAGAGGTGAAAACATATTTGACCTGGTCATCACCAACATGGGAGACAGGTGTTCTGCACCGGAGGTCAAACCGTCACTGGTTAGATCAGACCATAAACTAATCACTCTGGATGTCCACATCACACCACCACCCCCAACTAAGGAAATCACAGTGAAAAACTTTTCTATAGCAAACTTTACCTTTAAGACAGAGGTGGTAAGTTTCACAGCCCCCACGCTAAAGGATAACAGTGTCCAAGATGCAGGAACCTTTACAAATGCACTCTATGAGCACCTACAAGGATGCATGGATCGTGCCCTCCTTAAAGATTCTCTCCCCTAAGAGAAGGAAACCAGTCTGGTGGTCCCCTGCCATAAACAGGCTATACAATAGGTGGAGGAAACTAGTTCAAAAAAAAAAAAAAAAGCAAATCCTAAGAAGGAAAGATATCCCTGATCAGTTATCAGTAAGAAACTAAGGTCCCTCATAAAATCATCCAAGGCTAACTTCGAAAGAAAAATAGCCAAGGATTCAAAAGATAACCACAAAGCCTTCTTTAGCTATGTCAAGAATCTAAGTGGCAACTCGCAGATATGCTCTGAGCTAGTGCAAAATAGCACAAAATATACTGAACCTATTGATATTGCCAACATCCTGGCAGATAGATTCAGTGCAAACTTCACACCCCCCTCTCATCCCCAAAAGGGCCCACAACAGTACCGGCAAAGTGTTGTGTCCTGGAAATCACAAACGCACAGATGAAAACAGCCCTTTCAAAAGCCAAAAGCACAGCATCAATGGGGCCAGATGGTGTCCCAGGCTGCATCTTGCACAAACTACAGAACGAACTAACCCCCCACCTAAACACACTGTTCAACTTCAGCCTCTCCACAGGCTATGTGCCCATAGAATGGCGCACAGCAACGGTTATTCTGCTCCACAACTGACCCTGGTAACTATCGCCCCATAAGCCTGACTAGCCTGGTCTGCAAGGCTATGGAGCGCATCATCATGGAACTCATTAACAAAGACATTGGGAACCTCCAAACACTTGAACCAACCCAGTTCACCTTTGTTGAGCAGATCATGCCTATTAAACCTGGTTGACTTCTTCGAGACAGTCACCAAGGCCATAAATGAGGGGAAGGTGGTTCACACTGCCTACCTTGACCTCGCCAAGACTTTTGACACCATTCCCCACTCTGGAATTATAGAAAAACTCACCAGCCTGAACAAAAACCCCCTACGTCACGAGATGGGTTGCCAACTGGCTTACAGACAGAACTCACACGGTAAGAATAGTAGGTTCCAGGTCTGACTCTAAACCAGTCACAAGTGGTGTCCCACAAGGCTCGGTCCTGGGACCCCTACTGTTCGGCATATACTTCTCAGAAGTACAGGCAAACACAGGATGACTATGGCTAACCAAGTTTGCTGATGACTGCAAACTGGGAGCCATAATTTACTCTCTGGCTGACAAGGACATTCTCCAAAAGGGCCTTACTGAGACTGACACCTGGAGTCAGTCATGGTCTCAAGCTAAATGCCAAAAAATGCATAGTTATCCCGTATGGGAAAAACAAAACACCCATGAATTACCACATAGATGGCAGCCCCCTTAATACAGAAGAGGTAATAAGAGATCTGGGGACCCAGGTAGATTGTCAAATGAGAGATTACTATCATATTGCCAAAAGTAGTTAGGAAATCCTTCTATGTAGCCCATCTAAATTACTAAAGGGTTCGCATCTAGAAATAAAGAGGTTATAGTGCCCCTCTACTCGTCACTCATCAGACCCCTCAGAGTACAATGCCCCATTTGGGATGTACCTCACAAGACACTTCCAACAGCTGGAAAGACCACAAGAGTACCTCACCAAGAGGATTACTGGCCTCAAACATATGTCCTATGCAGCCCGACTGGAAAAACTCCGGCTGTACTCAGTGGCATATCACTTACTCAGAGGTGATCTCTGCCTGACTTACAAAGCCATGTCCAACTCAGAATTGATGGACATGCTCCACCTAAAGAAATCCAAGTCACTGTGAGCCACTCGCTCTAGTGAGCTAAACCTCGCCACAACAATAAATAGAACATGCTGTAGGAGATTCCTGTCACAGAGACTCCCCATGCTTTGGAACAAAATTCCTAAGTACATTAGGCAAAGCCCCTCACTAACACTCTTCAAGAGAAACCTTGACGAGTGGATGGGTAACAGAAAATACACCCCTGGCTCAGTTAATTAATCAATGGGGCGGCGAAAGCTGACACACTCTGGCTAGGCTTATAAATGCCCTCGGGCAGATAGCCTAGTACCTACCTATGAACCTAAATAAGAAAGAAAGAAAGTAAGTATCAGGTCTCATTTTTACTTCATTATCCTGCATCCATACCCTATTTTTAATCAATGCATGATCCAAAATAGTTATAAGATGAGCCTCAAAGCATTCCATTAAATACCCATGCTCCTGTGTAATGCAATTTCCATCCAGTTTATCCGAATTATTGGACCTTGGACAATAATATCCAAATTCTGCCTAGGTTCCTATCACTGAATTCACACCTTCCATCCCAAATAGTCACAAACATTTCTTCAGAAACGTTCTCCAGTATTTACTGTTCAACAGCCGAACATGTGGGCTTGTCCATGGAACCTTTCTGGATACAACTTTGAACAGAAGACAAATACATTATACACATATTATACCCTGATACACCATCACTATTAGGAGTCAGGTGACCCCACTGATAGATAATATTCACAATTAAAACCATTATTTATCCCTAGACTGCCTTAAACCCCACAAGTCTTAGGTAGAATACATGCCCAGGGCAGTCTTCTATCCATGCCAATAACCCCTTACGACCACATACCTCTGATTTTCATCTTTTTCCTCATCTATCACTAGTGGTGTCCCTCTAGTAATCAGTATTGCTCAATTTTTCCGTTGTCCCTGACATTCTGCTCAATGTCCATCCTGAAATCATTTTTGTCAAATTCAAATGGTCTTTTCTATCCAAAAGAGTCTGATGCAACAGTTATTTGCACCATACACTTTTTTTAATATAATCCAATGTTCTTTCCTTTTTGTCTGTACCCATAAGACCAATTACGTTCCACGATACTATGGCTACAGTAGCCAACATGGTAGAAAGCGATTACTCCTACCCATTATACATGACAGTTCTTTTGAATGTATAATTCCAACTTCTAGCTTACATAGACACAATATCTGTCAGACTGATCTCTTATGTAATTGTTTCTTCTCATTTCCATTTGAACCTATGTCAAAACGTTAAACACTTTTTTTCTTTACTGAAAATACTCAAACAAAAAAGAAAAATAGATTTTCAGACTCCACTTTAACTTACAACAAAACACACAAAACTGCATATAATAAAAAAATGAATGTTATCCCACCAGATAACCCAAATGGTGATACCTAATCTAAAATTAAGGTTAACCATGTTAAACTGTATGTTAGCAATTACTGTAAGCGGGAACACTGGCTCTCTATGTTCTTTTATTAATATCCCCCACCCAGAAGTGAAAAAACAGGTTACATGCCTTCTGCAAACATTAACAAAAAAGTACTGGCTACTTGTAAATAAAACTAAATTATGCACGGTTTTAATATATGAAATATATTAAATTACCAAGGCTACTTGGAAGGCAACAAGTTGCATAGTTTTTTCACTTGCCTCAGTTTCAAACTTCATTTTTCAATGAACTGCTTGCTAATGTTCCTTTAAATGTACAATTCACCTCAGCAGACAGTGCTCAGTCCTCTCGTGATTAAATGCTTGCATCTGCAGACTTAAAATCTTCCACTGAAAGACACCACTAAATGGAAAAAAACAACTAATAGGTTCACAGGTACTTACTAGGCTATTGATCTGTCTCATCTTAAAGCCTAGCCTAGCCTTGCATTCCCATGGCAATTAGCCTTTATATTTGAATGAAGGTCAGTAGGACTAAGACAGAATATGTGTGTGAATGAGAGGGAGGACAGAGGAATGTTGAGGATGCAAGGAGTAGAGGTGGCGAAGGTGGATGAGTTAAAATACTTGGGATCAATAGTTCAGAGTAATAGTGAGTGTGGACGAGAGGTGAAGAAGAGAGTACAGGCAGGGTGGAGTGGATGGAGAAGAGCGTCAGGAGTGATTTGTGACAGACTAGTACCAGTAAGAGTGAAAGGGAAGGTCTACAAGAGGGTAGTGAGACCAGCCATGTTATATGGGCTGGAGACAGTGGCATTGACAAAAAGGCAGGAGTTAGAGCTGGATGTGGCAGAGTTAAAGATGTTAAGATTTGCACTGGGTGTGACAAGGGTGGACGGGATTAGGAATAAGTATATTAGAGGGTCAGCCCAGGTTGGAAGGTTTGGAGACAAAGCCAGAGAGGCAAGATTACGTTGGTTTGGACATGTGCTGAGCAGGGATGCTGAGTATATTGGGAAAAAGATGCTAAGGATGAAGCTACCAGGTAACAGGAAAAGAGGAAGGCCTAAGATAAGGTTTATGGATGTGGTGAGAGAGGACATGCAGGTGGTTGGTGTGACAGAGCAAGATGCAGAGGACAGGAAAAAATGGAAACGGATGATCCGCTGTGGCGACCCCTAATGGGAACAGCCAAAAAAAGATGATAACTATCCAAAGCTGGACCTAACAAGTATATGTTGGGGGTAATTACATGTTTCCCCTATCCACGAGGGCCAGTGGTGCTAAACCGAGGGTGAATTTGTGGTAATCCATATATTCATACAAATTACATTTGAATAGAGTAACATTAGTACCCTGCTTTATGTGGAGTGACAATTCCATGGAAGTAGTGTTCTCTGCGATACATACCTATCCCCCCAGCACGTTCTGTTGAGTTACTAAATGAGACAGAAGCCCCTCAACTGGGTGTTTGTGATACCACTGGATTTAATAATGTGTAATAGGGTCTTGTTGAGGCTCTACATGCAAAACAGAGTTTGCCTCTCAACAGCCTATAGGATACCAAGAGAAAGAGAAAAAGCTTTGAATTAATCACCAGAGTTTTTTTGGATTTATGCCCTCAATTTTTTTAAAAAGAGAAAGTGCCATGGGAGGTCCCCTTGAGACCAGCGTTTGGAAAGTTCCATAGCAAAAGGGGCATTACACACAATGATCAGCCTAATGAGTGCCGAGTACAGTGGAATAATTAAATGCCTGGATCTGAATGCCATACCTGTAGATAAAAGTTGAGAGATGCAAAAGGATTTCCTTACGATAATGGATATACAGAGATCAGAGGATAGTTCATTATTGCCATAGGTTCCCAGACCTCCAACAGGATAAAAAGGAGGTTGTTGTCAATGTGACAGTTATAAGGGAAGACATACTTGCTGAAGTATACAATTACATATTTCTTGACATTTAGTCCATGGTTTTGACACTGGCTACTTTGTTTGGGACAGGCCCTCTTACAGGATCCGAGAGTCCTCTGGGAAGTTTATGATGTTAACAAATTTGCAATTATTTGCAAACATGGACAGCTACAAACCATTAACATTAACCTTAACTTCTGAGAAGTAAAATGTCAAAGAGAAACAGCTCAAGGACTGAACCCCAAGGATCTCCACTAGTGGCAGGTCTTTTGGAGATAGCAGAGCAGCCCACCCACCCTTACTTCCTGGATTCTATTTGTGTATCAATTTGCTATCCAACACATTACGCAGTGGTTAGACATTTAGCGGAGAGTGTTCTTCTATAATGGCAGATTGTGGGATGGTACTGAACACCTTTTGAGGTCCAGATGTACAATGTGCACTGATCTGACCTCATCCATTGCCTCAGTGGCAGTTTCAAAGAAGTCGCTTAGATTAAGTAAACAGGACTTCCCTATGAAGAATCCAAACTGGGATGGGCCAAGAGTCTGTCAATTACCTCTATTCCTATTCATTAGTTTCATAATCTTTTCCATAGCCTTACAAATGAGACTGCTCAGGTTTATGAGTCTAATTACCCAAGTCTGTTGAAGCCCCACCTTTGTGCAAGGAAATGATCGCTGCTGTCCTCCATTCATCTGGTATAAATCCTGTTTTGAGGCCAATATTGAATAGCCTTTGTAGGGGGTACAAGAAGTCCATGTTTCCGGCTAACCAGTAGGCAGCCTGGTATGTTAACCAAACCATAAGACATAGTATTCTAGGCTTTGAGAACTTGTTCTTGGGAGATTTGGGGGGGGGGGGAGTAGATACAGGCATTGGTTTGAGAATACTGGAGGGGAGAAGGGGTGAATTTAACAAATCTACTACCTGACAAGTTCAGCTCTATGTCCTCTGGATCAGAGTATGTGCTGGGCATAGCAGATCATCAAGTGGCTCCAACTGCCAAGAAGGTCAAAGAGAACAGATCAGTGTGGTTCAGGCATGCTTGCAGAAAAACAGAAAATGATCCAATAAAGAAAAGTTGGAAAAGACAGGAAGAAGGCAAGAGGAAATGAGGATATTCAGCAAAGGGATGGATGGATTGTGTGCAAGAAGACGTAGAACAAGGTAGAAGAGTGGCACTAAATCAAAAGAGATAAAGACAGTTTACACAACACCCCAACCCCATGTAGAAAATGGGGGAAATGAGGGGTTAATGATGACGACAAGCCTTCGGAAAACAAGTGAATGCAAAGCACATTACTCCAGCAATTTTCTAGGCAAATACGAAAAATATTTAAAATTTGTCCTGATTTTTGGTACTTTGTTCCCTGTTACTTTTGGCTTTGTCATGGATGCTTGAGCTAAGAGGTTGAGTGATATCTCTGCCACTCATAAAAATTTGCAATTTCCCAACAGATCATTGAACACTGCAGTCATGCCTGAAGTGGTCCATGTCAAACTGGCGATAATTGCTGGATATGGAGGGGAGACTTTGTAAATAGTAATTAATTTGAATTTGCAGGACTAGTGCAACACATTTGTGTAACACAAGGTGGAATACCTTACTGTGGCCATTTTTTTTTTATTTTAATTCTCATGACATCTTAGGTGTACACAGTCAAAGTAGCCGATGGGTACAGCGGATGTCTATCGATAGAGATGGCACCCATATTGCTGTTAGATCGCTTCTGGGTTAGCAGGATCACTGTCACATAATGTACTGCACTTGCTGAAGGAGTGTAAAAATACTGTTGTTATGACTTGTGTATAGACAGGGATGTATGTGCATGTGTGGGACAGCTGTTGCAGAGTATCCAGTTGTAAAAGTTGGCCATAACATCTTTCCCTTCCCATTTGAATGTACTGTATGTAAAAAGTGGCAATCTGTGGAGGTCTGGACACGATGCATGTGAAAGCAACCATCACTTACACAGTAACACAGCAAGTAGCATGGCCATCTCACAGCATTTGGCTCTCTGGTTGATAATTTGGCTGTGGGTCCTTAAATGCATGCGTGTGTGCATTTAGTGATGACTGCCCAAGTCCACAACCCTCCTGGCCATGGGCAGTCATCAGGAAATGCAATCTTTGGTACTGACTAGCATTTCTATGGTATTACATTGGGATGAAAACAGCTAGGCTTAAAATGACCTCTCTGGGTCGATAGCCTAGTGATCTCCTATGATCATATGAATAGGTGGCTGCATGTCTCGTCTCTCTATGGGTTTTACCTAGGTGCTCTGGTTTATACCAACATTCCAAAAAAGATGCCAATAGCTAACTGGTGTACTTCCAATTTACCTATAAGCTAGCATAAAAAGTGTACATGTGTGTGTATGTGTATGATAAATATCAAACTGATCCTGCTTAGATGTGTGTACAGACGATTGTTATAGTTTATGTTGGGGCTGGGAACAAAGTGGTCATTATTTCTTTAACTTGTGTACACATCTACAAGTGATCACTACTACTAATGTTATCTTACTTGCTATTACATTGTGTATTATTTAAATACGATAGTTTTAATATCAGTCAGTGCATCAACCTTTGTGATTTAGAATGTTATACTCCTTGTTATCATGTCATTTTTCCCTACTTTTTATTTTTTCACTGTCTAATTCTATGTGCATCTGACTCAGGTTGTGATGAAAAGGGTCTTTGGGACAATGTACTTACCCCCACTTAACAAAATTTAATAAATAAATACACATCAGATCTCAGGAGGTTAGCGCAAAAGGTCACTGCAGCTTGTCCTGAGGCAATATACTGTATAAGAGCATCATGCTGGAATAAGTTACTGTGATGACTTGTGAGGACAGTGAAAACAAAATAAACATCAGACATGTATATATGTGACTATATTTTAAGCAAAGGACTAATAAAGCCTGCTATAGTACACAAATTTGGCAGCATCTGTAGCACTTTGATATCAGACTGGAATAGAATTGAACAGAGAAGTAAACAGAAGATGAAGGTCGTTTGAGGATTGGAGAGGAGAAGGCATGCTGTGTACATGTATGACAACAACTACTTCAAATATACAACTGAGACCTTTGTTCTTACACTTTCCATCCAATGAGAGGGTTGCACAAAAGAGGACTATTTTTTTTTGAGGGACAGAGAGGCAGGCATGATTTCTGGATGTATTTTGTGTGTCCTTGGAAACATTTGTCTTCTTAGTTTATTGAAAAATACTAGTTTTATTGGCTTTGGACATTTAGCCTTGGATTTCCTCCTCGAAATAATTTTTTTTTCCTTAGTCAAGATTTTTGTTCATGCCTTCAACGGATCAAAAGGCAAGAAAAAAATGCTCTAAAATGCACCTCAGAGTATCTACGGCCCATGGCTTCTGCAGGCCTAGCATTCCCCCCAGACTGCTAGGATGATAATTCAGTTATTTCAGTGCAGTGTTAGACAGTTGCACTGAGTTAAAAGGATGGAAAATCTACAATAAGGCATAGAACCAAGAAGTTATCTAGTCGGTGTGTGAAGGTGGGGGACAAAACAATAATTACCTTGGGCTAAACTTAAATACTCAGTATTATGGAATCATCTTATTACTCATTCATTTAATATATGTATGAAATGTACTTGTTTCCTGCTGTCCAGTTTTCACAGTTTTATATGTGCATTTCTAAATATGCAAAACATGGATGCGTTCTGAAACTACCACAAAACGGAAGGCACCAAAGGTGGCTTTTAAAGTGGCAGCAGCATGTGGTAAGCATTAACACAGTTCTGTAAAGACCCCATATCCACACCACTGATAAAACAAATACCCACACTTACTGGTAAAGGCAACAGAACAGCCAAATAAACAGAATTACACATTCTCTAACTGTGCCCAAGCCTGGCAATTCCTGTGAATATGAAACATGCTTCCTCCCTAATGCAGCTAAACAGTAAAGAAGACCAAGGCATCTTCACATGCCAGGAAGTGGTTGCTGTTTTAACCAGGACACCACCACTAGACATGAATGCAAATAAAATATACTACTGAAGTATGACTCAGCCTCTGGTAACACAACAAAAATCAATCATTCTGATACCATTTGACAAGCTTTGCAGCACAAAGTAGACTTGGGAACTCATTAATGCCTATTCATGTGCCTTCTAACTTTTTAATTCAGGAAACATAGCAAATGCATCTGCTAAGCATACAAGACTGTTATAATGATGAACAAAAATATAAAACAAGCACTTTCAATCAGCCAAGCCTCCAGCCAACCAAAAACAGTTAAGAACAGTAGGAAAGCCCTCCTCATGTTCCATGTACCAACACAGACATATGTAAACTCTACTTCACAATTACAATGCTAACTAACAACTTGAATTCCAACTGCCTGCTGTGAAAAAATGTTCATCTTCAGTGCAAAAACAAGTTGGTCAATAGGAGAGGCATCACTTTGCAAAGATTCACAATGGACTGGAACATGCATCCACTGCTCCCATGCAGCACTGCTATCATTCAAGTAGCTGAACCTGACTGGACTGGGGGATGTGAACTTAATAGTCAAAAGGAGGTAATGGCAGCCATAGTACGAAGAGTTTGCAGGACCATGCACACATAATGAGGGGCTCAGGAAAGTGCTGCAGTGAAGGAGGTGCTCCAGTCACCCACCTGGGCAAGGTTATGACTATACAAATTCACATCATTGCCAAGATGCAGTTGAGGACACAAATCATCGGCATGGCTGCTTGTACAACAGCCCCCCAGCCCACTCTTGCTTAGGACAGGGAAACAAATGGGCAGAGATGATAGCGGAAGGTTTGTCCGTTAGAAACCAAAGGACATAGGAAAAAAAGTCAAATAACTAACACTTCACCAATAATCCTCAATGCGCTTACTCCTGGTACAGAAGATCTTTATATGCTAGTCAACAAAACAACAATTTTCATTATAGCTAGCAACATACTTGCCATTGTATGTTTTACACTTCAAGCTATGCAGTAGCCAGTTCCAAGGAAAGAGAGAGAGGAGAGAAAAAAAAACAAACATATAAAATGCCTGTTCCGATACTAACTCAATATTCCTATAGCCTTTTCCACAGAGTAGTATAAAAATGGCAGTAACAGTCATTGCAGAGAACTATACAAAGCACATATTACTTACATGAAACTGAAACACGTATATACATGTATTTATAATATACAACTATATTAAACATATGTATTATATAAATAATGAAATACAGTTTTATGACAACTGTAATTACATTACTATGCATACATACATATTACCCACGCACAAAAAAATATATATATATTACACACACATATATATATATATATATATATATATATATATATATATATATATATATATACACACACACACACACACAAACACATACATACATGCACACACAATGTTTGTATGACTACAATTCACTTGTATGAACTCTTGCATGCGACAATGTGAACTGTAATGTACTGCATTTTGTGCGAAGGGCAATTTATGCGAACGGTGGATTGGGTTACTTCCAGATGTGTTGGTAAAGATAAGTGGCTTTGTGATACAGCTTAGAGGGTGTGAACGTGTGAGTATGTGTAGTAGAGTTGGAGTATGGGTTACAAAAAGGGATAAATTAACTGTAGGTGTGACAGTGTGTAGGTCAGGTAAGGGGAAGGATTTACTGTACGACAGTGTGTGTACATGCATGTGTGTGAGTAATGGTTAGACTACGGGTTAGTTAAGAGAAAAGATTTAGTGTTGTGTGTGTGTCAGTTGTCTGTGCTGTGGCAGTGTTACAGAAAGTTTTTTTTCTTTTTAAAAAAGTAAAGTGAGTAGTTATGGTTAGCACGCACTGCTAAGGGGGGCTTTACTAAGTGGGCAGGGAGAAGTCCCCTTAGCAAATCCTGCAAACTTCCTCTCATGTTAGGTTCAGACCTTAACCATTCCCCTTCACAGAGCAGACTTCATCAGGTGGTCCTTCACCTGCTGATTTCAAAATAGATTCCCTCTTTCTGGCAGACTGCTACACCACTTCTGTTCTGTCATTCCTTACACACTATTCTGTCATTCCTTACACACTATTTACACATTATTTTACATGTGTGCTTCTCCAGACACCTCACATATCCCACCCCTTCAGTTGCCCATCTTTCTGTGATACCAACAATATCCCTCCCTCACAACCTGAATCACGCTTGCAGTTCCCATACCCATGCACTTTGAAGCATAGTCATATTACCCAAATAAGCTTTGAGTCACTCTTTTGCTCCTCTACAATGTTTATTTTTTTGTCTTCTTATTTACTACCCAAGTACCTACCTTATTCTCCGCTTTGTCATAACACACATAGTCCCTACAGTAGAAGTTTCAACAGTACTTGGGCACAAAAGTACAGCCATCGCAACCAGTAGATTGTGAAATGCACTGCTGCTCTCACACCATATTAATTTTACTAGCTGTCAACGTACTTTAGTGATTGTATGACAATCATCGTAAATCACGAACAGTAATCAAGAATGGAATGTCACCAGTTTTTGTACACTCAACTGCCATGTTACACTATTTTTTTCTACAATCCCTATTAGGCAAACCTAATGAATGAATACAAAACAGCTTATCTGGTAGAACTTTACCTTCTTAGAACAATTCCTGAAAACCAACAACATCCCGCCCCCTTCAGTACCAAAGATGTAGGTAAACTACCCAAGCATCACGAATCTATAACGGTAATCATTTACCTACACTAACACAAAACTCAGTAATCCTTACCACAGCAGCAGTTGTGAGCACACAGGCCGTTGTATAAGCCCTGGTCACAGCCGGAATCTGCATATATTCCTGCCTGAAGCTCTGATACGCCATAGCGGAAGAATATGTTTCAACAACAGTGTAACAAACGACCAACACCAACTACACAGTTCTGACCTGGTGAACTCTACTAGGGTAACCTGTCTGAAGAACCATTCAATAGGAAACGAGTGACTCGTTTGACAGACAAGTAACTCGTCCATTCATAACTCAGCAACTGACGTGTCCTGAAACTCCTGCGCCAAGCCATTCCAACTCTTACTGGCGCTAAGAAGGCGTGTCTAAGGGCGGGATCGTGGACAGGTTTGCTTTGGTTCCGAATTCCACGTGCTCTCAAACTCAACCACTCATAAAAAAGCAAAGGGTGGGATACCGACAAGGAGCCAATGAAAGGATATTACGTAGAGGAAAAAAAGAAACTCAAGAGGGAAATAGTATAATTTGGGCTTTGTAGTTTGTTTTAATGAGAAGTGTGTTGCTTTTAGTTTTCTCCGGATTGAATATATCCACACGCATTTGAGTTTCTAATACCATGACGGGAATCCCAACCTCTTGGCACAAGAAATCTGGACAAAGCCTCAAAATAGGGATACATTTAAAATATTGCTCTTATAAACTTACGAAGTTGCTATATTAAAAGGTCTTGTGTTACAATGCATTTTCTGAAGAATATGAAGCATGAAACTCAAATGCCCTCTTATTATTTAGTGAATTCAGTCCTCACTGGTTTGCCATAAATTGTATGAGGAACAATCCAAAAAATATGAAGACAAGATCTAGACAGTTGAGAGGTCGGGAATGGACTCCATTTCCCGTCCCGATTAGTATTGTTTCAATCTGATGTTAGCAAGAAATGCTCTTCGCAGCAACCGCAAACTACAGTGTGCCCAGAATCAACTGCTACCATGTATCGGTAGCATGATTGTAAATTCTTTTATTATATTGCTTCTACTACTACTGGGTAACTTTCTTCTGCAATCCCTTCGCTTCTGCATGCAAATCCTCCTGATATTTTATGACTTTGTGTCGTTCTCTACGTGTAAGACTATAATCACCAGGTATAGCAATTTCAATGATAACTGCTACGTATGTTTTCATAGGCTACTACAGGTTGTCTTTTCACATCTTTTTTTTTTCAGAACTGTTGGTAATGTGTGATCCCACGTGATATAAACTTAATTTTCTATAATGCTTTGTAGCTCATGTTTCCAACGTTTTTTCAGTTACTTCAGTATTGTAATGGTGAACAGTCTTGCTACATTATTATGCCTTTCAGTATACAGTCCTTTAGCCATTACTGCATCACACCCAGCCAGAGCTCTCAACCAATCCGGGACAAATTTCAACAGAATCAGGGACAAATCCAGAAAAAATCAGGGACAATTAGGGTCACTATTAAAATATGAGTTTCATTAACTTATGACATTAACAGAATAGGATACATTAATATACATTTCCTGAAGGAACAGAAGTTTATAACTTTTAATCATTGTCATTATTTATTAAATATAATTCACCACATTTCCTCCAAAAGGCACTAGTGTTATGGGGGATTAAGATGGATAGAGTTAAAATTTGAGTTAAAATTAGGGACAGTTGAGTGGATAGACCCAGCAACAAGATGTGTGGCTCTTTCCAATTCAGTTTTTACAAAACCTGCATTTGTCTGTTTCTCTCACATGTTCAATGGACTTTGTGAACTAACGTGTATGTAGTCCACTGTTCTGGGCTGCATAAATGGCTACTGGTTGGCTATTACTAGTGCTGGTCCAAGAATAAAAACTGGACCTCAAAATGAACTCCAAACCAGTAACCAAAAAAGGAAACACCAGGACAAACTTGAAACTGCACTTTAATTCAACAGTATTTAAGCACTTTCATAGGTTTATACTAGGCTGTCTGCCCTAAAGGGCAAGCCTAGCCTAAAAAGTTGTATGCTTACTTACGCCACCTTATAGTAAAAATAATTTGCCCATTAGTTGTTTTGTTGCTCTGTCCAGCAGCAGTGAGACAGAGATGATTCCAAAAACCCCCTAAGATCTCCCACACCAGTCAAGATCAGAGGCTTCAACAGAGCTAAGGTGCTCTGGCTCTGGATTCAGGATTTTTTATTTTATTCCGCATGGGGAGGAGTCTCTGGGTGATAAATCCCCCTCCAGCCTTCCCTATTTATATCCGTGTGCTAAGTTTAGTGCTTGGGTGGTGATGGTGTGGGGATTTTTGATTTTTGTTTTTAATTCGGTCCATTCATGTTATGGGTCATTCAGGGTGGCAGAGGTCACCAGTAGGAGCAGGTGCAGAACAAGCAAATATGCAACTGAATAGAGTTGAGGCAGTATATGACAGGTTTTGGGTCCCTTTTTCCTTTTTTGAGGAATTTTGGGGTTGTCTTTGGGGCGATTGAATTGCTGCAGGTGTCGCATTGAGATACATCCCATTGGGATCGATACTCCATCATTGGTCTGATAAGTGAAGACAATAATGGGACTGAATCTGGATGGATGATAGACATCCTTGATGGGGATGTGTTTGGGTCTTGGAACCACTTGAGTCAAGCAGAGGCCACTGTCAACCTAGATGCTGAACAATAGGGGCCAAGGACTGAGCCCTGTGGGACACCAAGTTATCTCTCCTTTTGGACACCTGTCATCCGACAGGACTTCATCAGAACTACTGAAACAATAAAATTACCCCCTTATATACTCTATTAAACACCAATTAATAACAATTAACTATTAAAGAAACACACATTAAAAACTTTAGGCAATGACGCTACACCACCAAAGTCATCCAAAAATGCACGTATAAATAATACATATATGAATATATATAGATGGAGATATGCTTTAGAGAGAAGAGGAATGAAGGTCAGCAGGACTAAGACAGAATATATGTGTGTGAATGAGAGGGAAGACAGAGGAATGGTGAGGATGCAAGGAGTAGAGGTGGCAAAGGTGGTTGAGTTTAAATACTTGGGATCAATAGTTCAGAATAATGGTGAGTGTGGAAGAGAGTTGAAGAAGAGGGTACAGGCAGGATAGAGTGGGTGTAGAAGAGTGTCAGGAGTGATTTGTGATAGATGAGTACCAGTAAGAGTGAAAGGGAATGTCTACAAGAGGGTAGTGAGACCAGCTATGTTATATGGGTTGGAGACAATGGCACTGACAAAAAGGCAGGAGTTAGAGCTGGATGTGGCAGAGTTAAAGATGTTAAGATTTGCACTGGGTGTGACGAGGGTGGACAGGATTAGGAATAAGTATATTAGAGGGTCAGCCCAGGTTGGAAGGATTGGAGACAAAGCCAGAGAGGCAAAATTACATTGGTTTGGACATACTGAGGAGGGATGCTGAGTATATTGGGAAAAAGATGCTAAGGATGAAGCTACCAGGTAACAGGAAAAGAGGAAGTCCTAAGATAAGGTTTATGGATGTGGTGAGAGAGGACATGCAGGTGGTTGGTGTGACAGAGCAAGATGCAGAGGACAGGAAGAAATGGAAGCAGATGATCTGCTGTGGCGACCCCTAATGGTAACAGCTGAAAGAAGATGATATATATATATATATATATATATATATATATATATATATATATATATATATATGAAAAACAATTGAAACTAAGACAAGTAAAAAACATAATACGTGAAAAATGTATGCTATTATTAATTTTAACCTTCTAAACTTCTAAGCTTTAACAATGGTGCAATTGAACATGCTTCATTTATGCCTGGAATATTTGTGTATCATCTTGACAGTCCTTAATATGTTAGAAAAAAATATAAGTTTCAAACAGTTAATGGAGAGAAGAAGAACATACGAGATGGAGAAAGTAGTAGAAGAGGTATGTTTAAATATGGCCATTGCTCTATGTGTAAATTTATATCTGTGGGAAACACAATTAAACTTAATGGACAGTTAGAGTGTATGATCGCTTTTATTGTGAAACTAACTGGGTGATTTATACTGCATGGTGTCAGGTATGTCCTGTCTTTTATATAGGAAAAATTGTTAGGAAGATAAAGGACAGGATGATATGAACATGAAAGGGACATCAGGAAATGTAGGGAATCAAATGCATTATTTAGACATATTAAGGACTGTCCAGATCATTATTTTAAATATATGGTGATTGAATAGTTACAGAAGGACATACGAGGTAAAATTATGGAGGAACATTTATTAGTCAGGGAACTTTTGTGCCAATTGGCGTTAGATACACAAATATTCCCAGGCTTAAATGAAGCATGTTCAGTTGCACCATTGTTAAAGATTAGAAGTTTAGAAGGTTAAAATCAGTGATGGGAGTAATATATTACAATAAGTAATAGTGCTGTAATATATTGCAATTTGTAGTAACTAGTAATAAACTAGTTACTTTTTCAAAATAGTAACTAGTAATAGTGATATATTACTTTTTTTAGTAATTAGTAACTTAAATGTGAGTTACTTTTGACAAACAACAAAATCCAAACCATAAAATCCCCTAAACAGTGGTAACCAAACAATACAAATGAAAAAAACACTGTAAGAAGAGAAACACCACACTCGAAATAATATGTAAAAATGTGGATAAAGGTATTTACATATTATTTCAAGTGTGGTGTTTCTCTTCTTACAGTGAGTTACTTTTGCTTAAACCAGTGGTTCTCAACGTGGGAGATATAGCTTCCTAAAGAGTGATGTAAAATTTCCAGGGTACCTATATAGTATGGATAGTAATCAGATGTTAGGAGGTAATAGACACTTTGAAGTGGCAATATGGATAAAAAATTACAACATAATGTTGGCACAACTCATAGCATGTAATATTCATAATAGGGCATTAGAATTAGTCTGGAGCAAAATTTACTTCATTTTTTTAGCACTGCAAGGAGGTGAAAGTTAATGATGAGCAGACTCCAGCCCTGCCCTGGCACTGTGGGACTCTCACCCACTAAAGCATCCCCTAACACTGGGACAAGTCTAGCCTGCTAGATATCATATCCTTACCTTGATGTATAATAAATGGCATTGGTTCTTCATACACTAATCAGTTGAGCACCCGATGCCCCAACCCACTGCACCAAGTAGGACTCTTCAAGTGGATCTATGATCAACCAACTTTGTCTTGACAATATTTTGTTATTGTCTATTTAAAATTCTTTTCGGGTTTCAATTTTTAGTTGCTGAAAATAGACAAAATGTGACAGATTTTTATAGGTCTTGTGCTGCTGGCTGGTTTGGTTTAATTATTATCTGTGACTCTGTAGCTATAAAGACTAGCCTTCTTCTTCTCTTTTTGGCTGTGCCCATTAGAGATCACCACAGTGGAGCATCAGTCTGCAGAGCAAGTGGCAGTGGAGCTTTACATTGTTGAGTTGCCAGCCCAGTGCTTAACCTTCTTCAGAAGGCACACGCATGCACACACTCACACCTAAGGCCAATTTAGAATGTCTAATCCACCTGCAGCATGTCTTGGGAAGAAACCCACTCAAACACAAGGAGTGTAGATCTGAATATCTTAAATGAACACCCAAGCCTTGTTATCTTATTTGAATATACAAGATGAGTGACATCTTGTCAGAATAGGATCCGAAGTCAAAACTTATTAAAACCATGAGGCACACAGTCAGAAATGGAGGAATATACAAGAGTGACTCAAACGACTCGTAGCAGGTCAGAAAATATTTCCAGGTTCTTAAATTCATTTAAATGATTTTTTCCTCAATTAATGTAAAGCAAAGCATTTCAAACCAATTACTGAATAAAAAAAATGTTCAAAATTGCGACATACTGAAAAAAGTATTTGAAATAATTACAAAAACATTTGAAACAATATCCGAATCATATAAAATGTTCAGAAAGAGAAAACAACTGTAGTTTTTTGCAATGTACTACTTTTTCACATTAACTAAAGTTATTCAAAATATCTAAAGTGGGAAAAGTGTTGGCTGTGTGTGCAGTATTACAGTACAGTCTTTTCAAAGAGTACAGTTATTTCAAAGAGTACGTTGTACAGCTGAAAATAATTACAAGTACCTGGTATGTGTTTGACACTTATTTGGCATGGCAGAGGGATTTCACAGACCTGATCCACTTGTGTTTGCTAATAATATTGCTGAAAACTGGAGAGTGTTTGAGCAAGAATATGATATTTTCATACAAGCTGCTTTTTCTGATAAAGACGCACATACAAAAGCATTTATTCTGCTCAATTTAGCTGGTTCAGAAGCCATTGAGAGAGAACATTCATTTGTGTATGCACCTGCTGTTTATGCAGAGAAGGGAGAAGACTGCCATATTGTGGTACAGGCTGAAACGCGGAAAGACTGAGTGCTTAAAACATAAATTTAGAGAAATGTGCAACCCTCAAATTAATATTACAGTTGAAAGGCACTATTTTACATAAGAGATCAAAAGCCTGGTGAAACTTTTGCAGCATATATAACTAACTTGAGAAACAAGTTAAAAATGTGCATATTTGGTGAGATGAGTTGATAAAAGACAAGCTTGTGTGTGGTGTTAATAATGATTCAGTGAGAAAGATTTTGCTTTGAGACTGTGATTTAACTTTAAGCAAAAACACAGAGATTTGGCAGATAAATGATCTTATAGAAAAGTCCACTAATATGCTTCTTCCAGCATGAATGTTGATGGTATGCAGCACACCACGGCTGACATTTGGACCCATCAGAATCATAGTTTCTTTGGTGTTACCTCCCACTGGATCGACTGTGACACACTTCAAAGAAAGTCAGCTGCTTTGTCATACTGCAGATTACAGGGGAGGCATACATATGATCTCATAGCATCAACTCTTGAGAGCATTCCCATCAAGTACAAGATAGATCAAAAGGTGTGTACAACAATTACTGACAATGGCAGCAATTTGTAAAGGCTTTCACTGTCTTCTCGGAATGTGAGAGATCTGAGACTACAAGCTTTCTGTCCCAAGATGAGGATGATGGTAGTGAAGTGATTTACAACAGTGTGACAGCCTTGCTGAGTCAATCAAGGCAAAGAGAGAACACCTATTCACTCCCTCCCCATCTGAGATGTGTAGCACATGCATTGAATCTAGCTATCGTGCAAGATGCTGAATCTGCTTGTAATGATGCACAGTATAAAAAGATCATGCAAAGCACCGTGGCCAAATGCTATGCTGCTTGGAACAAGGCTAGTTGCAGCACCCAAGCTGCTGAGGTGGCTCGAAATAAGTGTGAATTGGCATTGATTATTCCCAATGCGACATGATGGAATTCCACTTTCTATGCAATGGAGAGAATTCACCTCATTGCAACTCAGGGTGAAGGCTTGCTGTATGAGATATGTGAACAGATTGGAAATGTTATCTTCAGGCCTGCAGAAATTACTTTTGTTGCTGAGTTTGTGCAAGCAATGCAGCCCCTGGCAATGGCTCTGAACATGCTGCAGTCAGATCTGAAAAGCTTGATGGGAATCCTGATCCTCACCATTACATGCCTGAAAAACAAGTTGTCCAAAGTTAGGCAGTCTGTGAAGCTTGTTGTGCTGCTAGTTGATGCTCTTCTTAAAGGCACTGAGGCTCAGTTCAATCACCTTCTGGAGCGTGAAGAGCTCATTGTGGCTAGCATAGTGCATCCACAGTTCTGTTTGCCATGGATGGATAGTGAAGAGCAGAAACTTAGAGGCAAGGCTCTGCTCCTTGATGCCATGCAGAAACTGGATGAACCTGCACATGGGTCATCTGAAGCTTCTGCATTAACTGTTGAAGACAGCTTCTTCAGCTTCAAAGAGTCGACACCAGCCAATGTCAGTATATCTTCTCAGATGGACATGTATATGGCTGACCCTTCCAGAGAAATATCTTCTCTCATCAGTTACCCTATAGTCAAGAAGAAATGTCTGTACACTAATACAGCTCTGCCAGTTAGTGCACCCATTGAATGCCTATTCAGTCTTGGTGGACAAGTGCTGACTGCAAGAAAAAATAGACTCACCGATGAACACTTTGAAAAGTTGCTCCTTCTTCGAGCCAACAGAAATGTGTCGTCATTGTGAACAGTTATATAATGTGATATTTTAGTTGATGTTGTTGTGTTAACAGTCTTGTTAGACCTATATGACATTTTCTATAAGCATTTTTGCATCCGCAGCATTAGTTTTAGCTGATTAGTCTAATGTACATTGTTGAAAATTTGATGGGTTATAACTTGTTATGGGTCTTGTGTTGCTGGCTGTACGTACTTTGGTTTAAGTATTAAATTGTGACTCGCTGACTATAAAAACTAGTCTATGGGACTTTGTAAACTGTAAAATGCTAGTCATCATTATTGTAACACTGTGTATACAACTTTAATACACTTGTATTCATGCAGTAAGCATGTATTCCTCACACACAAATACTATGTGGGTAAATCTGAATACGAGAATCAATAAACTATATTTATGTAAAAGTAACTCAACACTAACTAGTTACTTTAGTTAGTAGCTAGTAATAGTAATATATTACTTTTTTAGAAAAGTAATGAGTAATAGTAACATATTACTTTCACTTAAAAGTAACTAGTAATAGTAACTTATTACTTTTATAAGCAACTAGCACAACATTGGTTAAAATTAATAGTATTATATTGTTTTTTACTTGTTTTAGTTTAAATTGTTTTTGATTTTTATATATATATATATATATATATATATATATATATATATATATATACATATATATGCATTATTTATACATGTATTTTTGGATGACTTTGGTGGTGTATTGTCATTGCCTAAAGTTTTTAATGTGTGTTTCTTTAATAGTTAATTTTTATTAATTGGTGTTTAAAAGAGTATATAAGGTGAGTAATTTTATTGTTTCAGTAGTTCTGATGAAGTCCTGTCGGATGAAAGCGCTTAACTAATGGTGAATTAAAGTGCAGTTTCAAGTTTGTCCTGGTGTTTCCTTTTTTGGTTACTGGTACTACTAGTGCTGGTCTCACCACAGCTTCACTCTACTGGAATACAGTGCTCCTTTGCTTCTTCTCTCAACAGAAGTAAAATGTTAGCTCCAATCCCAAGATGAGAAGCAGGCCACAGCCTGTTTGGTGATCCACAGTATTGTCCCATATGATGCAAGGGTCTGTAGGCTAGTTGTAGCCTTTTTCCTAGTAGATGCCTTGAATAGCAACCAGGGCAATCGGGAACGTTAAGCATTGATGCTTACTGTCTAACCAGAAACAGTCAATGCACTCTGCTCCTTCTCTCACCAGGAGCAGAATATAAACACAAATTCCAAGCTGTCACTTATGAAGCAGTTATTAGGCTGTCTGGTGATCACTGTGTCTCCAGGAAAACAGAAGCACTAATCTCAAGATGACTACTGAGAGGCAGAATGTGAGCTGTCCAATAACTGGTGGTCTTGTAATAGATGTTTAAAGGTAACATGAAAATATGGGTCAATATAATAAACACTTCAGTGTGCACTAAGCAGTAATACATTTAAATAGTTGAAGGAAATTGATTTCACAAAATTATAATTTTGTGCTTACTCACAACAGCGAGTGAAAGAGGAGAGGGAAGGAGATATGTGCTCAAATTAACATAAGGGGCAGGCAGATAGAAAGACAGTTGTATTTAAGAACACAACAGCAACAGAGTGGGAGGGTGGGAAAAATCTGTGTGACTCACAAGAGACACAGCTGTGGTCTCTTTCCAAGTTTTAATATGCAATTCAAAATAGAATACAAGTAAAACACAGTGTAAAGAAAACAAATCACAGTATACAAATATAAGAAGGCAATAAAGTAATACAAAGAGCAAGAAATCAAAAGCAAACTATCCTTTCCCTCACAGCAAGTTGTGGCAGTGTCTGGGTGAGCTTTTTCAGTAAAGCCTGCATTATGACATTATTTAACAGCAAATGATCCTTTGTTCCATATGACTTTTTTTGTTACCCTTTTGTTCTATTTCCACAATTGAGTTTTCTTCTAAATGACTATAAGTTCCATCGGCATCAATTCTAGTGTATAATTTATTCATCGTTGGAAGGCAAGTTGTTGGTCTGTAGGTTTTAGGATAGCTTGCAGGTTCCGTTTTAAGGAGGAATATTGTTTTTCCTGTTGTTAACCAGGTTGGCGTCTGTTCGGCATGCCCATATAAAAAGTTCTTACTCATAGCTAAATATTCATGTAAAGTTGTTAATACTTTTAGCCATAAATTAAGTACTGCATCTGGGCATAGGGTTTTTCCATTTAGGAGCTTTCCTTAATTTTGTTTCTATTTCTCTGCCTGTTACTTTATCCCATTTCATATCCTGTACATTTAAACTTCTTATTCTTTCTTTTACTTCTTGTGTCCATTCAGCATCTTTGTTATGCTCTGCTCCATAGGATCTTCATAGATATTTCTCCAAATTGTGCCTATTTCTTCTGTTTTTTTTTTTGGTGGTGTTTTAATTCATTTTGCCTTGTTTCATAATTCTCCATAAAACTTTTTTGGGTCATCAATAAACAGCTTATTTTGTACTTTACCGTTATATTTATTTGCATATCTTACTAAGTTTTTCGCCTCACAGTAAGACGCTGTCCGGTTCGGTTCTCAGCTAGGGCGTCTTCTGCGTGAGACATGCGTGAATGGGTGTACCTTCGTTGAAGGTTGTGCATCAGGCATGGCAAGCCGGTACGTAAAAATCAACTGCCAATCATAGCGGACCGGAGTTCTGCTGTGGCGACCCCTAACCGGGAAAAGCCGAAAGACACAAACAAACTAAGTTTTTCTACCTATGCTGATATCTTTAGTTTATTATTTGCAATGGTATACGATAGATCCTTATCTGTTCTGATACTGCTCATTGCTTTAATCATGTGTCTTTCTGAGTATTTTTGTTGATCTGTTCCCTCTTCTGTACTCTTCCAACAGTGAGTGTAGGTTGAGTATACAAGTGGTGATGCTGTAGAAATTTCTTCTCACTGATGGGGAAACATTTTTGGCAGTCTTTGAATAAATTACTGCAACTTCTAGGTTCTTATACCCTTAGTAGGGTATGCATCTCTGAAAATCATAGGAAGCCTAGAATTATCAATACCAACACAAAATAAACTACTGACCAAATTGCAGAAGTGGTTAGAAAATGACTCCAAAAAGAAACCACTGGTAGTCCACAATATGAGGCACAAAAATAATCCACTGGTAGTCCACAAATAAAGATTTTATTGTAAGATAAAAAGTGGTAAGCGCTTTCTCCCATCAATAGAACTTCATCAGACAATTTTAAATTAACAAATAACATTTTTAAAGACTGTCACACAAATCACATGATATTAAAGCTGCACCCCCTTAAAGTCAATGAACAAAGTACTAAAATACATATTATACTTTAAGTATTTAAACACATTTAAAAACAAGTAAAACCAAATACATCCTTATTATAGTGTTGAATAATAAATAAATAAATAAATACTATCTTCTCAGTGCTCTTAATTTTAAAAGGGAATTAATAGAAAGGCATTCATTTAAACCTGGCCAATTGCTAGCATTTAATAGTAGCTGCCAGTATAATTCTCTCCTTTCTAATAAGATAGATCAAGCACCACCCCTAATGTTCATATCAATGCTGTTAATTTCAAATAAACAAAAGGAGTGTTCACTGTTCATAGAGATATATTTATATAATGCATTGGTATCTTTACAAGTTCTTATTTCATATATTCGGTTTTCCAAAACTACATAAAGACCTAACACAACCCCCCATGCGACACATTGTTGATTCCAAGGGTTCTATTACAAAACCCCTAGTGAAGTACATAGATTCCAAGCTTAAGAAATTCATATACCAAGAAACACATACATGTAATGACTCATGGGGATTTTTAAAAGAAATTTATAGAATTCCCTTTAAGGAGTCTTACATGTTACTGACTATGGATATAAAGGATTTATATTCAGTAATCCCCCATCAGGAAGTAGATTGGTTCAATGAATATTTATATGAAAAGAAAATTGAACATTTTGATGTGATTATGTACACTCAGCTGATGGACACTATATTAAAGAATAATTTCATTTTATTTAACAATGAAATCTTCCTTCAACAAGAAGGGGTAGCCATGGGATCAGCATGTGGGGGCTTATATGCAAATATAGTAGTTTTACAATGGGAAAAGAAACACCTTTTTTGTTCTAATTTTTATAAATACATTAGATACTACACACGTTTCCTCGACAACCTTTTTATCCTATGGGATAGACCTTATAGCATTATTAGTGATTTTATAAAATATATTGATTCAACTACCTCATTTTTAAAGTTTACACATCAATTTAATCTGGATAGGATTGCATTTTTGGATATCGTGTTAATTAAAGATTACAAGCACAAAAGGTTTATATCAAGAATACATAGAAAGGATACTTATTCTAATTCACTATTACATTTTACCAGTATTCATCCTCAAAAACAAAAAAAGAGCCATTATAAAGGGACAGCTAGTGCGGGCTGCCTGTATGGTATCAGTGTTTGAGGATTTTTTGAATGAATGTGACACCCTAAATGATATGTTTCTAAAGAGAGGGTATCCATTAAAACTGGTAAATGAAGTTATTTTAGAAGTAGTTAACAAAGGTTTAGCAGGAATTTTAACAAATGAAGACTATGTATTCAATACTACCATCCTTAATGGTGAATGTGCTGATGTAAATTACAACACTTCTTTTATCACTTCTTTCACAAAAGATAGTTTAGATATTAGAGGTATTTTGAATAAGAACTGATCCATTTTTGGTTCATGATAGAAATGTGAGAGTACATATTGATAAAAAGCCTATTATAATTTTTAAAAGGGGTAGAAATCTAAAGAATTCCTTTGAAAAAGGGCAGTATCTAACTAATACCAATAAAAATGGATGGATGGCCAAATGTGATATGTGTAGGTACTGTACCCATGTTAAGGAAGGACCTGTTTTTAGAGTTAACACTATGAATATTTATATTAAGCAAAAATATACCTGTAATTCTGAATGAATTATATATTGTGCCCTTTGTAACTAATGTAATTGTTTTTACATTGGTAAAACAGATAAGAAACTAAAAAAACAGAGTATATGAACATTTATATGAAATAAGAACTTGTAAAGATACCAATGCATTATATAAATATATCTCTATGAACAGTGAACACTCCTTTTGTTTATTTGAAATTAACAGCATTGATATGAACATTAGGGGTGGTGCTTGGTCTATCTTATTAGAAAGGAGAGAATTATACTGGCAGCTACTATTAAATGCTAGCAATTGGCCAGGTTTAAATGAATGCCTTTCTATTAATTCCCTTTTAAAATTAAGAGCACTGAGAAGATAGCATTTATTTATTTATTATTCAACACTATAATAAGGATGTATTTGGTTTTACTTGTTTTTAAATGTGTTTAAATACTATAATATGTATTTTAGTATTTTGTTCACTGACTTTAAGGGGGTGCAGCTTTAACATCATGTGATTTGTGTGACAGTCTTTAAACATGTTATTTGTTAATTTAAAATTGTCTGATGAAGTTCTATTGATGGGAGAAAGTGCTTACCACATTTTACCTTACAATAAAATCTTTATTTGTGGACTACCAGTGGATTATTTTTGTGCCTCATATTGTGGACTACCAGTGGTTTCTTTTTGGAAGCCTAGAATTATGTTATCATGGTAATTTTTAGTCCTTATATTTTGCATATAAATAACTCAGAGATGGGCCCAAAAAGGATTTGTTGTCCATGACAGACAGGAGTAATAAACCAGGGGCAAGTTTTGGTTACTCATCCATTCATCCAAACTACATTTGTGTATAGAGTAAGACAAGCACTTTGTTTTGTGTGGAGTGGAAGACAGTTTTATAGAAGTGGTATTCTGTGTGATACAAACCTCTTCCTTCAACCATAGCTGTAAAGACAAATGCAGACAGAAGTAATCAGGAAGACTTAAAACAATATTAGATCTATTAAACACTAACAGAATAAGAAGATGTGAATTAATATACATTTTCTGAAATAAAAACTTCATAACTCTATTTACTGTCATTGTTTATTAAATGTAAATCACTACCTTTTCTCCAAAAGTCATCATTTTTAGAAGGGATCAAGTGGGTCAGAGCTAACACCTGAGTCAAATTCAGGGACAGTTGAGAGGTATGTCTGCAACATACTCCATTTATTTTGCAAAAGAGACTTGAAAAGAGCGGATGCTTATAATACAATTGAACATGTGAATGTGTAATGGCTCTAGTGAAGTTCTTTACACAAGGCAGAGGTCACCTCTTAGTAGCCTATAATACACTGAGAAGAGCAACAAGGCTTTGAGATGGCCTGGATCATTTTAAAGGATTTAGTCCTTGACATTTTTTTAGTGAAAAGTGTTGTGGTCATTCCAGTTGTGAAAAGTGTTTGAACAGGTACATAGCAAAAGGGGATCTGTACTCAATGACATTGGCCTAATGAGTGCTGAATGCAGTGGAGCAATTACATCCCTGGATCTAGACACTGTGCTTTCAGTTATAAGCAGTGCAATGAAAAATGACTTCATTACAACAGTGGATATGTGGTAATCAATGGACAATATTACTCACATAGGGTCTCAATTCTCTAACTACGTGAGCAATTTTCAGGGGTTTGTTGTCAATGTGATAGTTAAAAGGGAAGCTATGCTTGATGAAGGAAACAGTTTTATAGACTTCTTGGCATTAAGGTTTAGCCTATGGTTTTGGCACCAGCAATTTGTTACAGGCTGTCATGGAGGATCTTGGTGTCCTTTGGGGAGTGTATGATTGCACCAAGTTTACAGTCATCTGCAGATCTGGTCAGCCACAAACTCTTAACATTAGCTTTGAACTCCGAGAGGTAAATGCCAAAGAGGAGTGGCCCAGGGACTGAACCCTGGGGTACACCACTAGTGATAGTTCTTTTGGTGGAGATATCGCCACCACTCTATCTTCCTGGGTTCTGTTTGTGATTCAGTTTGCTATCCAATGAGTTACATAGGGATTGACATTTAGCCTGGGCAGTTTATCTACAATATCTGAGTATGGGATGGTGTTGAATGCCTTAGAGAGATCTAGATATGTGATGTGCACTGTTTTGCCCGCATCCATTGCTTCACTAACATGTTTGAAGAAATTAACCAGGTTAAGTAAGCAGGTCCTACCCTTGACAAATCCAAACTGGGTTGGGTCAAGAGTCTGCAGGTTACCTGTATCCTTGTATAATGAACCTGTCAATAGCCTTACACATGAGACTGGTCAGGCTTATGAGTCTTTAATTACCCATGTCCCTTGAAGCCCCACCTTTCTGCAAGGGAATGACTGAAGCTGTTCTCCTTTCATCTAGCACAGTACCTGCTGTTCTCCTTTCATCTAGCACAGTACCTGCTGTTCTCCTTTCATCTAGCACAGTACCTGCTGTTCTCCTTTCATCTAGCACAGTACCTGCTGTTCTCCTTTCATCTAGCACAGTACCTGCTGTTCTCCTTTCATCTAGCACAGTACCTGCTGTTCTCCTTTCATCTAGCACAGTACCTGCTGTTCTCCTTTCATCTAGCACAGTACCTGCTGTTCTCCTTTCATCTAGCACAGTACCTGCTGTTCTCCTTTTATCTAGCACAGTACCTGCTGTTCTCCTTTCATCTAGCACAATATCTGTTGTGAGGCTGATACTGAATAGCTTTTGCAAGGGATCATACAAGTCATGCTTCAGGCTAATCAGTAGGCAGCCTGTTACGTTATCTGACCAAACAGACATTGTATTCTTGGCCTTAGATAGCACCTTGAGAACTTGATCATGGGTGATTTGAGTGTGAAGGTGGGTATGTGCTCTCAGAATATTGGAGGGGAGAGGTGGGTAAAGTTTGAGCTAAATTTTTCCACTAGTAGATTGGTTATGTACACTTGGTCCTAGTATGAGATGTCATTTACTATTAGCTCGGTACAGTATGAGGCATTGTTTTTGACATTTTTAACATAATTAAAGAAGGTTTTGTGGTTACCCTTTGCCTAGGTGGCTATACTTACCTTATATCTGGCTTTGGTTGATTTGATCCGAGCCTAGAGTTCTTTGGTTTAGCAGTAGCATTTTTGGAATCTTAAAAGTTAGATTTACTTTTGTTTGCAATATGTTTTTCTTTGGTTATAGACCCTGTTTGCATTCGGGTTCCACCAAAGGGCGTATTTTTGAATTTGGTGTTGTATTTATTTATGAGGGAGACAGATGCATCTGTGGTGCTATTTATCTTTCCTTCTTCTTTTGGCTATTCCTGTTAGGGGTTGCCACAGTGGACCATCTGTTTCCATTTCTTCCTGTCCTCTGCATCTTGCTCTGTCACACCAAACACCTGCATGTCCTCTCTCACCACATCCATAAACCTTATCTTAGGCCTTCCTCATTTCCTCCTACCTGGCAACTCCATCCTTAGCATCCTTTTACCAATATACCCAGCATCCCTCCTCAGCATATGTCCAAATGAACGCATTCACACCTCTCTGGCTTTGTCTCCAAACTGTCTGACCTGAGCTGACCCTGTAATATACTGATTCCTAATCCTGTCCATCCTTGTTACACCCAATGCAAATCTTAACATCTTTAATTCTGCCACCTCCAGCTCTGACTCCTGTCTTTTTGTCAATGCCACCGTCTTCAACCCGTATAACATAGCTGGTCTCACTACCCTCTTGTAGACCTTCCCTTTCACTCTTACTTGCACCCATCTGTCACAAATCACTCCTAAGACTCTTCTCCACCCATTCCACCCTGCCTGTACTCTCTTCTTCACCTCTCTTCCACACTCACTATTACTCTGAACTGTTGATCCCAAGTATTTAAACTCATCCACCTTTGCCACCTCTACTCCCTGCATCCTCATCATTCCTCTGTCCTCCCTCTCAATCACACACACATATTTTGTCTTAGTCTTGCTGACCTTCATTCCTCTCCTCTCTAGAGCATATCTCCACCTCTCCAGGGTCTCCTCAACCTGTTCCCTACTCTCACTATAGATCACAGTGTCATCCACAAACATCATAGTCCACGAGGACTCCTGTCTGATCTTATCTGTCAACCTGTCCATCACCATTGCAAATAATAAAGGGTTCAGAACTGATCCTTGATGTAATCTCACTTCCACCTTAAACTCATCTGTCACTCCCACCATAGACCTCACCTCCATCACACTACCCTCGTACATATCCTGTACCACTCTTACATACCTCTCTGCCACTCCCGAATTCCTCATACAGTACCACAACTCCTGTCTAGGCACCTTGTCATATGGTTTCTCTAAGTCCACAAAAACACAATGCAACTCCTTCCCACCTTCTTTGTACTTCTCCATCAACACTCTCAGAGCAAACATCACATCTGTAGTGCTCTTTCCTGGCATGAAACCGTACCGCTGATCACTAATCATCACCTCTCTTCTTAACCTAGCTTCCACTACTCTCTCCCATAGCTTCATTCTGTGACTGATCAGTTTTATCCCTCTGTAGTTACTACAGCTTTGCACATCACCCTTATTCTTAAAAATCAGTACCAAAACACTTCTTCTCCACTCCTCAGGCATCCTCTCACTTTCCAAGATTTCATTAAACAATTTGGTTAAAAACTCCACTGCTGTCTCTCCTAAACACCTCCATGCTTCCACAAGTATGTCATCTGGACCAACAGCCTTTCCATTCTTCAGCCTCTTCACAGCTATCCTTATTTCCTCCTTGCTAATCTGTTGCACTTCCTGATTCACTATCCCCACATCATCCAACCTCTCTCATTCTCTTCATTCATCAGCCCCTCAAAGTACTCTTTCCCCTCTGCTCAACACACTCTCCTCGCTTGTGAGTACATTTCTCTCATTATCCTTTATCACCTTTTCCTGCTGCATATTTATTCCCAGCTTGGTCCCTCAGTCTAGCCAATTGGTACAGGTCCTATTCTCCATTCTTAGTGTCCAACCTTTCATACAACCCTTCATACGCTTCATCCTTAGCCTTTGCCACCTCTCTCTTTGCCATGCACCTCATCTCCTTATAGTTCTGTCTACTTTCTAAATCTCTCTGACAATCCCACTTCTTCTTCACTAAACACTTTCTCTGTATACACTTCTGTACTTCCTTATTCAACCACCAGGTCTCCTTGTCCTCCTTCCTCTGTTCAGATGTCACACCAAGCACCTTTCTAGCTGTCTCCCTTACCAGCTCTGCTGTAGTTACCTAGCTATTCGGTAATTCTTCACTGCCACCCAGTGCCTGCCTTAACTCTTCCCTGAACTCTACCTCACAATCATCCTTTTTTACCTTCCACCATTTGATTCTTGGCAATGTCCTCACTATCTTCCTCCTCTTCTTGATCACTAACATCATTCTACAGACCACCGTCTTACGCTGCCTAACTATGCTTTCCCTGTCACCACTTTACAGTCTCCAATCTCTTTCAGACTGGCCCTTTTGCATAGGATATAATCCACCTGTGTGCATTGTGATGAAAGGAGGTACTGCCATCACAGCTAGCTGGAATTTTCTAAATAATTATATGGCATTTATGAATATCAAACTGATTCATACAAGATGCTGGTGTTACAAATTTATTAGAGCTGTATGTCCTGTGTATATCAAACTGATCTGTACAGACATTTGTGTTGAAAATGTATTTCTAAAGTACTTGTGTTTGAAATGTATGCACAGCATGCCTTACTGGGGAAAAGAGAAATGTACATGCACTATTGTAACTGTTTGAATGTATATGTTTTAATAGAGGACACTGGAGGGTTAATCTCAGTCCAGCAAACTTGCAAACTTTAGAAAAATATGTGAAATTAAATCACTTTATAGGCTAGGCCATAAATATTCTATCTCACATGTTTCAAGGTATCTAGAGACACAATGTTTGTACTAAGAAGCTTTTTGTATTGTGTTTGGGGTGAACTAATTACTACTGTGGAAGAGTGGAAGAATGCAATTGTTTTATGACTTCCAGCATCTGTCAAACATCTGAGCAAAAGCCCTTGTGTATGTATTTTTACAGGTAGGTGCTAAGTCCTGCCAGCTTCCAGCAATGGGGGTTTTGTATGGGAACTAGAAGTCAGGTGACCAGAAATTATGTCATTCTGCAAGCTATCACAGAAGTAATATTTTAGATATTATTTTGAGAAATATCTTAGAGATCACTGAACATTCTGTATTCTGTCTTGGGCCTGACAACAACAAGAAGGACCATTCACCACCTCATCTGCCTTGCTCTATTAAGGAAGTAGGGAATAGTAACTCTCTTAGATACAGTCAGGAATATAATGAAGCTTAGTTTCAATATTGTTTTTTCTTTATTTGTCTGAGCATATCTTGTAATGTTATTTTAAATAGTTCCTGTGGTTTTGAACTCTAATGTCACTGTGAATGTATACTTCATATTTTATTGTTCTTTTATTATTTATTATTAAATATATTTATACTTTCATTGTGGCTGATCTTTGTAGAAATGTTTACGTTTTAAGAGTACTTGCATATTTATTTGGTGACACTGTGTGGGCCACTCCTAATAGCCTTGCTTTTGGTCAAACTACCATTTGTATTAATATTAATTTCACTCATATATTGGGTATCCTTGGAAGAACCATAAGATAGCTGGCGAGGGGTTCTGGTGGCAGTGGTAACTACCTTCTAATATAGGCAAAAGGGGGCATAGCTAGAAAACCTGTGCCAGCCTTTCCCAGGTGTGTGTGTGTATATGTTCAAATCAAATCTCAAAGAGTGTGTGTGTATCAGCTACTTGGGCAGGGACACAAAGCACTGGTTGGACAGAGAGACTGTTGGAGGACTTGGCTTGGAACCCTAGCTAAGGACTCAACTCTATAGCTGTGCCAGTGGGGAGGCTTATTGAGGATCTGGAGAAAGAGTGAGGAATCAGCCTCAGATTGACTATAGTCTCTGTGTGCTTGTAAGGGAAATTCCACTTGATGTAGAGAGCTGCATCTGGAAATGCTGTGTGAGTGCCTGTTATCCTCCCAGTGAACATCCCCCCACAGGGGCCAGTGGTGAGGATTGAGGCTCCTTAATTACTTGTCCATTGGTAGATCATGACATGCATCTTCCTCCACTCTTGTACATCACCCTATGCTCCTCCCACTTCTTAAAATATGTATTCACCACAGCCATGTCCATCCTTTTTGCAAAATCCACAACCATCTGACCTTCTAAATTCCTCTCCTTAACACCATACCTACCCATCACTATCTCATTCCCTTTGTTCCCTTTACCAACATGCCCATTGAAATCCTCTCCAATCACCCCTCTCTCACCCTTGGGTACACTGACCACCACTTCATTCAACTCACTCCAATATTTTTCTTTCTCATGTATCACTCACCCAACTTGTTAAGCATATGCACTAACAGCATTCATCATCACATCATCAATTTCCAACTTCATAAACATCACTGTATCCGGCACTATTTTCACTTCCAAAACACTCTTGGCATTCTGTTCCTTCAGGATAACTCCTACCCAATTTCTCCTCCTATCCGCACCATGATAGAACAATTTGAACTGCCTCCAGTACACCTGGCCTTACTTCCCTTCCATCTGGTCTCTTGTACACACAATATATCAACCTTCTTTCTGCCCATCATATCAGCTAACTCTCTCCCTATACCAGTCATACTGCCAAAATTCAAAGTTCCTACCCTCACTACCACACTCCTAACCTTTTTCCTCTCTTCCTGCATTCGGGCATGCCTTTCCCCCTCTTCTTCTCCTTCTCCTTTGGCCAACAGTAGCCCAATTTCCACCAACACCCTGTTGGCTAACAGTACTGTTGGTGTTCATTGTTAAACCAGGCCTCAACCAATCTGGTATGGAAATCTGTACTGTTGTCTGCATATGTCATTTGGCAAAAGATTTACACTGGATGCCCTTCCTGATGTAACCCTCCCCATTTATCTGGGCTTGGGACCAGCACGGAGAAATGCACTGGCTTCTGCATTCCCAGTGGTTGGGTTTATGGTGCTATTTATATGTGCATAAGATTTGGCTGTGAAGAATTCCACATAAGCAGTGGGTTCATCCAGATAGAAGGGGCTTTTGAATTTAGTGATGCCATCACTCAGTTTTAGTAGATTAGAGTTTGCATAATCTCTGACTATCAAGGTATTAGAAGATGTTTTGGGCTTCAGTCTCATGGGAAATGTGATTGATTTGTGGTCTGATTTGACCAGGGAGGAAGTTACAATTGGTGAGGACTGGGGAGCAAAACTGCCACCTATTGGTAAGGACAAAATCCAGGATTTTATTGGCCCTGGTTTGGATGCAGACTAACTAGTTCATGATGTTTGTATTGATAAAGTCCATAAATCTCCGAGCAGACATGTTTAAGGTTGTATAATAAGTCTGACAGTTTATGGAGGAGTAGTTGAATTCTTCTATAAGAATGGTGTTTGGCTTAATACATAAGGACTCCATACTAGTTAGGTAGGAGATATAGGGCAGGGGAGCATAGAGGGGTATGGGCAGGAAAGCATAGAGGGGTATCCTATAGTTAGTTATGATAAAAGTTTGTTAAGAGTGTGTTGAACGTGGAGGAGTTCTGTATCATTTTCATGTCTTACGTAGTCTGCAGATGAAATGTTTTTTTAAGAATACGGTGACACCACCTTTAGTGCCTTTGTATAATGTGGTGGGCCTGAACATCTGGCAGGCATTGAAACTAAACATTGACTGAGTGCTTTCAATGGTCCTGAAGCAGGTCTCAGTGACGATGCACATAGCAATGTTTCCAGGGTAAGGAGTGCTTGTAGTTTATTGTTAATGCTCCTAGAGTTGAGCAGCAATACCTTTATGTTATCTGGATTTTGTTTACTTATACTGGCAACTTTAGAAGACTGACATTGCCTAAAAACGCACTATAGGAGTGGACAAGGATTTAGCGAAGATATGGAAGTCTTGTGGGGAGGTGCAGGCCATCCTTGGCAAAACAGTTAGGATTGTCTGCCATCTCTTTCTGCTGATAAATATTGTACCCCCTTTGAATGATACCAGAAAATAAGCCAAATATTGAACACCGTAATCATTTATTCGCATTGCAGCATCACCAAGAATGATGCAGCAATGTTGGTCTATAATCTTTTTTCCCCATTGCGGCACCATTCTTCGTGATGGTATAATGCTTCTCGAAGTTACATTTTTACTAGCCTCAGACACATATTCTGAGAGCTCCTTCATGTCTCTCTTCATTTAGTCCAAGGAGGTACATCTCAAGTTATTTACACTCACTTATATTATGATATTATGACTAAGTCAAATGTATACTTATAGTGCAAGGACTTGAATGCTTGTTTGATGTGGCGAGTCCTGGTGCCTGATAGGCAACTGACCATGGCCCTCTCTTTGCACACCCTGGTGAGTGGTGTATTGGTGTGACTCATTATGGAGTCACCAGTGACTAAGATACTGGATTGTGTGGAGGTTTCCCTTATTGGCTTTTTAACTGAGTTAATTTCACAATTAGGTGTATGTTTCTTGGTGGGTGCTGCATGTGATCTATGTTTGTGAGGTTGCTGACAGTACTTGCTTCTAAGATAACATTTAGGAAGCCTTTGTGGTTTAGGTAGATTACTTTTAAGAGCCTCAGCATCTGTAGGTCTATGTGTTTAGTCTGAGCTGAGTGTGTTTTGTTTAGTGTTGTTTTGAGTGGTGTGACCAGCCTATTTATTTATTGTGGGTCTGTGAGAAAAGCTTTTCCTCCAATAACATTATATAACTATGTCTCTCATACACTGTGTCTGCTGGTTTAAGTAGTAGGTGATTGTCAGTAAATATGATTCATTTGCTTTGTCTCAGGATGCCTGTTTTAACTAGGTTGGCTACAGAGATGGTTGGAAAATACAAATCCATTGTTCCAGGTGCTTACTAATGTTAACTGAAGGGGATGTTGAGCTCATGTTTATGGAGTCTATTTACATGAGATGCTACTTGTTTAAAAGCAGTTTAAGTCTACAGACACAAAGAACAACTCACAACCTAGAAGGAACTAGAGTCTCCATGCACCTGAATATCTGAAGTACAAAACAAATTAGGGAGAGTAAGATTTATAGAGAAACTTAAGGCTCTAAATGGGTCTATATTACATCATCAAACTCACAGGAGTTCAAACGATGTAATATCAAACCATGAAGTTCGAAACACAAGAATTACGAAAACACAGAACAGTGATTTTTTTTTCCCAGGGGATAAAAATTGCTGTTCCGGTACAAAAAAACCCCCACTTACACTTTAAACTTAAACTACTGTGTGGGGCTTTGCCCCACCCCCCAAATGTGGGGGGCACCTGCCCTACTTAAATATACCAACTCCAAGATTACACCACAGTGGAGGAAATAGCAAAGCCCTGAAAACGGCCCACCGATTTTTTTTCCCTGGGAAAAAAATCGGTGTGCCGTGGCTTCGCTATTTTTGTATTTCGAACATTTGGGTTCGATATTACAACGTTCGGACTCCTGTGAGTTCGACGTTGTAATATAGACCTGCTCTAAATACCTGCAGTGGGCAGTGTCACACTAAATCTACTTATTTCTAACTCAGAAAGTAAACAACAAAAAGCTCAGTGGAGCACACCAACCAATAACAAGGCACTTGAATTTAACAGTTGTAGCAAGCAGCAACTAACATGGAAACCATCTTCTGCCACTTCAAAGAAGCAGTAAACTTATTATAGCAAAAACTCCCTAATTTAGCAGGAAAAACAGTGCAAAGCATTATTATTACATTCAGTATTAAACAATTATATCAAAGGTCACTTAACATGGTGACTAGCTTAGAGAGCTAGTGACTAGCTTAGGGGAGAGACTTTGCAAAATGATACTTATTGACGACATCCAATAACTGAGATGAAGGAGGGAAATTATGTTGTCAAATAAGGATGGGGGGGGGGGCAAAAGATGCACTGGGTTTAAGAATGCAACAAAAATGGAGGTTGTGTGGGAAAACTATTTTGTACTTAGTTTAACAATGTGACACTTGGCTCTATAGCTGACTTGCCTGGAACTGCTTTAATGCAAACACAAGTAATGAACTAGTCTGTCACATGCTCACCATATAAGAAAGAAACTAGGATTTAATGCCAACAGTTAATCAAACGGCAAAATGTAGTACAACTGCTTACTGCAATTACTAACAACAGGCTTATAGAGGTTAACTAAAGTAGATACAGACTGTTAAATGAACTTAAAATGAGATCAAGAAGTGAAAAATCTTCACATCACTATTACTGAATGTAATGGAGCTCTCTCAAACCAGCAATAGTTACAGCAATAACACCTTGGGAATCGTTATACACTAAACTCTATAGCTGACTGCATAGGAACTGCCTTAGTACAAATGCAAGTCCTGGACTAGTCTGACACACATTCACATCATAACAAAGAAACTAGAGTTTAATACCAACTAATATAGTCTTAAAGACCTTAGTTAAAGCAGACAGAGGCTATTAAAATTAACATAAAAGCAAATCAAGAAATGAAGAATATTAACTTACTTTTGTTGTTGAATGTACTGGAACAGTCCAACAGACTAGCTAACAGACTTTGTTCAAGGAATGTAAAGTAAATATTTGTGGCAAAATGTTCTCCTAGTAAGTACATTCTATTCAAGCAGAGCTGTGGACATTATGCTTAGCCTGCTTCACTTTCAAGTTTGTGTGCCAGCGGCAGCAAATTTTTAGCAATGACAAGACCTAGAGTTAAGCCCACAAACACTGCGTTTGTTTCTTTGTACAGAAAATTGGTAAATCTAGATATGGGCATTTGTTTTAAATAAAGGAAATAATGAAAATGAGACCCTGCACTGCACCATAGTTTGTACTGTAGTCTAAGACAGATGAAAATGAGACCGCGCACTGCACCATAGTTTGTACTGTAGTCTAAGACAGATGAAAATGAGACCCCGCTGTGCCATAGTTTGTACTGTAGTCTAAGACAGATGAAAATGAGACCCCGCTGTGCCATAGTTTGTACTGTAGTCTAAGACAGATGAAAATGAGACCGCGCACTGCACCATAGTTTGTACTGTAGTCTAAGACAGATGAAAATGAGACCGCGCACTGCACCATAGTTTGTACTGTAGTCTAAGACAGATGAAAATGAGACCCCGCTGTGCCATAGTTTGTACTGTAGTCTAAGACAGATGAAAATGAGACCCCGCTGTGCCATAGTTTGTACTGTAGTCTAAGACAGATGAAAATGAGACCCCGCACTGCACCATATTTTGTACTGTAGTCTAAGATGAAAATGAGACCCCGCTGTGCCATAGTTTGTACTGTAGTCTAAGACAGATGAAAATGAGACCCCGCTGTGCCATAGTTTGTACTGTAGTCTAAGACAGATGAAAATGAGACCCCGCACTGCACCATAGTTTGTACTGTAGTCTAAGACAGATAAAAATGAGACCCCGCTGTGCCATAGTTTGTACTGTAGTCTAAGACAGAACCCAGAAAACTTGGAGTATGTAAGTAGAAAAGTGGGAATGTACGCACCTTAACTGTCTTTGTAAATGAGTCACTAGATGAAAATGAGTCTATATGTCTATACAAACCTAATTTGGATAAATGGATGGATAACCACAAATTCAGGAACAACAAATCCCATGCATGTACGGCAAAGTGCATGGCCCAAACAAAGCATGTAGATCAAAAAAACAAACAGGCCAGCACTAAATTTAGCGCTGGCCTGTTTGTTTTTTTAAGCACAAATTCCACCTCAGTTTTGCACCTCTATACTTCATAAATAGGGGAAACATGTTAATGTTCCAACACATTTTTTTTGGCCCATCTCTGAGCTAATTGCATGTAAGGCTGGACTTCTTAAGGTCTTCACAGATCAATAGGCTAGTAAAATGGTTTGGGACAGGTGAGGTCTTATCACTGTCAGTATCTTTACTTACTAAAATCTCAAAGTAATCATGAACAGAAGTTAAAATGAGGATTGATTTTATTTGCTGGTATTATTCGCTTCCATAATAGTCGAAATAGAAGGATATGTAACAAGCAATATGTTGTACAATTAGTACTATGCTATATACTTCATTATTAGTTAATACATTGGCAGTAAAGTTTTTATAAACATTGTACTGTTGTGTTTTTGCTGCTGATTTTGGTGTTATATAATTTACTGTTACAGTATTTCATTAGATTGGAGTTGTATAGTGATTCACTGGTGAACATTGCTGACTCACAGTTACTGCCTCTTTGGTTCATTTTTTGGCTAAGGTGCCTTTTCTGTAGAGTCTGCAACTTCTCCATGTGCCCATGTGGGTTTTCGCCATGAGTTCTGGTTTCCTTTCACATCCAAAAAACATGTTGATAGATGACTTGGTAAGCCTCTAAATAGCCTATAAGTCTGCCTGAGTGGGTGACGAGTATGTGTCATGTGTCCTGCTACCATAAATCTCACCCTCTTCCATTAAGAATCGGGAACATTTAAGGACACTTTTTAAAATATTAGTGCTCTTAATTTGAGAAGGTAATAGATTAAGAGAATGTGAATTAACATGCATTTTCTGACGTGAAAGAAATCTATAACTCCTAAGTTATTGTCATTATTTATTTTGCATGACCAACCACCTTATATCCTAAAATTGTCAGTTTTAGGAAGGACAGAGCAACATTTTGGGCCAAAATTGATGACAGCTGAGAGGTGTGCCTGCAATAGATCAGCATCCCATCCAGGACCATTTCTTTGTTTTGCTATTATGGCTTACAGGGATATGCCCTGGCTCTCCCAGCACCCAGACTAGGATAAATTTGGTATTGGAGATCAAATATATTTGGTTGGTTTTGTGACTGCTGTTAATTTCATTGTAACTGCATGTTAAGACTTTGGAATGTTAATGTCTTGATCTTTGAATCTTTGCTGAAAATGGTCAGTGATGCAGCCCACCTATACAGTAAAACTGGTCATTGTTAATTTGAGTACAAATAGTGTACACTGTGAATACAATATATTCATAAGTCCCTGATGCTTCCAAGTGTAAGTATATACAGTCTGTAACATTTGTAAATTGTTTATAGGTTCATAGCTAATTACTTAACCATCTGACCCTGTGAGCCATTTCAAGCCTGGCCAATTTCTCTCCTAAAGATGAGAATTAGACTGTGTACCTTGTGTATGTGAGGCAAACACCTTAACCATTATACCAATCCATCCTCAAACATTGTAGTCTGATGTTTAAAGTTTCATCTTGCTGCTTGCAAGACTAAGAGTGGTTGGGCTTAGCCTGGCCCTTAATACTTTCTTAGACTGAATTAACCCTTCCCCTTTAAGACCTAAAGACCCATTTCCAGATCTCTTTAGCCATGGATTAAAGTTGGTCGCACTGTAAAGTGGCCCTGGTCTGCATTTTTCTTGAGGTGATGTGTTTTTGTTGATTTCAAATCAGATTTACTTCCTTACTGCTAATGTATATTTCATTTCAGCCAATTTCAGTTTCTTTCTTCTCATTTTAGAAAATTGTTAATTAGTGCAGTCCACTCTCGCCTCCCCTTCCAGAATCTTCTTCCTCAGGTGGCTTTTTTCTGTACCATAGCAGAAAAGAAGGACTCCCAATCTTTTAAAAAGTATGACTGTGGGATAAAGCCCCCTCCCCAAGGTAAATACACTAAATATGATAAATGCTTAGGAGAGTCTCATGCAGCTGAAGAATGCCATATCTGTGCTGCTGTCAAGCACTTCACTTTGAAATAAAGGAAGAACCGATTCAAATCAGAGAAGGACAGGAAAATTCCTGCCTTAGATACTGCATCTAAGTCTTCTTCCCCAGTCACCTTTAGATACAGATAGTGTTCCTATTTCTTAGAAGTCCAGATCTATTGAGGTTCCTGCTGAGTCTAAGCCTGTTTCTGCTGTTGCTGATGATGTACATGTTCAACATGCTACCCTAGAGCATGTAGAAGGTTTAGCTCCCCGTAAGAGGACCCCCCACCCCTCCCCATTCCATGAATGCCTTCTTTGTGCTATATTCCCCTCCAAGTCCATCCTCTTTAATGTCCATTAGGTTCTGCAAGTCTGTTTCTGACCAGTTAGACTATGACAGAGTGCAGCAGGCATTCTTTAGTTTGCAGGAAATGTGATCTCATGTGTCTTTCCCCACTAACACTGAATGAGTACCTCTGGCCACCTTCTCCTATTTGGGTTCCAAGTATTCCCCAAAGGGGCTGATTGAAGCCCATTTCCTCAAGACCATTGGTTGATTAGCTGGCTACTGCATCTATATCAGTTACCCAGTTAGGGTTGATACTTTCTACCTCAGAGGCTGTATTGTCTGTGTTGTATTTGATGTACATGTTCCTGACCCTAACTCCTTCAAGGTTTTTGCCTCTGTTAGCATTAGAGATTGATTTCATGAGGTTGTTCCCTGTCTTGCCCCCTTCATTACTAAGTATTCCTTCCCCAAAGTTGACCTTGCGACAGTCAATGCAAAGGACACTAACTTCGGCCACATTGCTGAAGGTAGGTTAATTTGACCTCCATGGTAAGTGATGACTAGTCAGCTTTGTTGCTGCTATCAGTTCATGAGGTCTGTGTTTTCTGATGTCAGACCTTTAAGGTCAGTGGCCTAGGTCTTAGGCATGGTGTCAGTGCAGGTTCTGATGTTAACTGTGCAAGCTTCCCTACATGAGTTCCCCATCAACGATACAGGAACCCCATTTAGCTATTGCTTCCACAATTTGCTTTCCCCTCCAATAAAGGGCAGGAAAACCATCTTGGCCACATGTTTTGGATGTGACCTATCTTCAGGCTTCACCCTCTTTGGAATCTTCCCTACAATGTCAGGGGGCAAGGCTAATTGCTCAAACAAACTATTTTTTTTAACAAAGCAGACTTTTATTTATCTTTAAAAAATACATTTCTAAACATTGTGCAGTCCGCATGCATGGCACATTCTTATTTCAATGAGGGGGTAGGTTATCACTGCTATCAATGTAATATTTGTATCATTCATAGCAGACTTTTATTCTACTAGCACTTGGTGATCAAATCCCAGTCTAGTAAATGCAATACAATCCTAGGAATATTATCCAATGTTAATATATTTAATGTAACCTACAGTAATAAACTTCACACTAGAATTGGGTGTAAAACATTCCATTTTGTGTGTCTACTTTTGATCTCCCTCTCACAAAAGCTCATATCTAATTACTAGGTTAGCTGTCCTTGTGAGCCATTTTAAGCTTAGCCCATTTCATTTTCAAAGGAGAAAATGAAACCCTGTACCTTGTGTCTGTGAGGTAAACACCTTAACCATCCATTATACTAGCAACCAGCCCACTTATACCAACACCAAGCCCCATCTAATGATATGCTTAAGTTTCATTCATTACAAAAAAATGGCCCCATAGTTGCCACTACTTAATTGTTTTCCTATACTATCCTTTAATGACCTAACTTCTGTCTTACCTCATGAAACTTCCAAACAATTAAATGAAAATAGCGGTAAAAAGGCAAAATAATAAAAAAACAAATGGCTAAAAACACAGAATGACTTTATTACATAAAAATCCAACTGGTAAGTGCTTTCATTCCCTTCATGAAACTTCTTCAGACCAAGTTGTATAATGACCAAACTTATTGAAATACTTAATAACATGTGACCCAAAGCAGTCATCTGCATATTGAATACAGTTAGAAAAAGGGATAGCTGATTGAAGGTCATTGATAAAGATGGAAAAAAGAAGTGGACCTAAGATGGAACCTTGTGGAGCACCTAGGGAAATAGGAAGGTGGTCAGATATTGAGTTTTTCCAGACTACTGCTTGCTGATGGTTTTCGAGGTAAGATTGAAACCAAGTTAAGCTGTTAGGATCCAGTGATAGAGAATTGAGAATGTGGAGGAGTATTTTGTGATTTACCATGTCAAAGGCTTTAGATAGGTCAATGAATAGTGCAGAAGAAAGATTGTTTAAGTTGCGGTTAATGTTAATGGTGTTTGTGAAGGAGAGCAGAGCAGTGGTGGTGCTGTGGGAAGTTCTGAAGCCATGTTGACAGCTAGCAAGTAGATTGTTTTGGAGAAGATGATTTAGGAGTTGTTTATGGATACATTTTTCTAAGAGTTTGGCAATAGGGGATAATAAAGCAATGGGACAATAGTTAGATAGATCAATAGAGTTTCCCCCTTTGTGTAGTGGGATGATGTGGGATATTTTCCAGATATCAGGGACAGTTCTTTCATTGATGGATCTATTTATCAAAATAGAGATTGGATAAGCTACAGCTTTGGCTCCTATTTGCAGAAACTCAGCAGGGAGTTTGTCTTCAGAGGGTGAGGAGGGTTTCAGTTTTTGAAGTAGTGAAGAAATATATGATGTAGGGATGGGATGGAAGTGAAATGAGGGTGGTGTATTAACAGAGAAGGAATGTAGATTTGAGGTGTCAGGAGATAGGTGACTAGCCAGGTTTTGTATAGTATTTGTGAAGTAGGAGTTAAATGTATTAGCTATTTGTATAGGGTTATCAGGGTTAGCGTCCTGTGGGTTGGGTGTGATTGATTGGCCTGGGGATAGTAGATTATTAATGGTGGTCCAAAAGTTTTTAGGTTCCTTATTGGATATTTGTTGTAGACGAAGGTAGTAGTTCTGTTTATCAGATAGTATGGCTTTTTTTGTTTTGTTCCTACATTCACGAAAGGTTTGATGGTCAGCTTTTTTTTTGGAAGTACGCCATTTTGCCCAGTTTTTGTTTCTGGTTATGATTAGTTGCCTAGTGTTGTTGCTTATCCAGGGGGTGGGTTTGGTTTTGATTCTAATCTTGCGTATGGGTGCATGCTGATCTAAAATAGATAAGAATGTGGAGTTGAAGTATTGTACAGCATCATTGCTGTACATCATCATTAATGCCATTCTGTTGTAGCTCAGAGCAGATCTGAGCATTGCCATTTAGATTCTTGACATAGTTATAGAATGCCTTGTGGTTGTCTTTGGAATCTTTGGCAATTTTATTTTCGTAACTAGCTTTGGAGGATTTTATGAGGGATCTCAGCTTCTTACTGAGGCTAGTAAGGGAGTTATTTGCATCCTGGGATTTACCTCTTTTCTGCAACAGTTTCTTCCTTTTGTTGTAAAGTTTGTTTATGGCAGGCGACCACCAGATTGGCTTCCTTTTTTTTGGAAGAGCGCATCTTGGTTCTATTGGGGATGGCATGATTCATGTACGAGTGGATGTGCTTGTACAGTGCCTTAGTGTAGGATTCAGCAGTCGAACTTTCAGTTCTGTTTGTATGGGTGTCATGAAGTTTGTCACTTCTGACTTGAGTAGCATGAAGTTGGCTTTGGAGAAGTTTTTTTATGCAGGTTTCCTTTATGGGGAGTGTGATGTGGATGTCAAGAGTGATTAGCTTATGGTCTGACCTGATCAACAAGGGGGTGACTATAGGTGTGGAGCATCGATTTCCCATGTTGGTAATGGGGTCTATATCACATCATCGAACTTTCAATAGTTCAAATCACTTAACATCGAACTCAACTGATCGAACTATCAAAAGTTTGAAATGATGTCAATGGCATTTTCAATGGGGAAAAACTACATAAAGGGTGTAAGCAGGGGGCAAGCCCCCCTGCACCCCCCACACTCCCCGCTACTTAAATATACTAACTCTGAGATTGCGCTACAGTGTAGGAAATGGAAATCTTCCGTTTCCGCACTGTATTGCACTGAAGTGCGATCTCGGAAGTGGTATATTTAAGTAGCAAGGGGTGTGGGGGTGCAGGGGAGCTTGCCCCTCTGCATAGAGCAATTTGTTTTTTAACTTACGCTTCAGGTGGGGTTTTTTTTACTTTTGAAGTATTACAGTTAGATCATTCAAGTTCAATCTTTTGTGATTCAAACTTGTAATACTTCGAGATTATGATATAGACCCTTGGTAATGACCAGGTCTAGGATATTGGAGCCCTTGGTGGGACTAGGATTAGTTGATCCAGGGCATTGGAATTTATGAATTCCAAGAACCGTTGGGCAAAGGTATTGGTACATGATTAGTTTTCCGTTAATGGCAGGGTAGTTGAAATCACCCAGTATTAGGGTGTTTGGTTGCATCTTAATATTTTCCATTATGTTTAGAAAGGTGTAGTAAGAATCTTGGGGCATGGTGGGGGATCTGTAGCAAGCTACAATTTAGATTGCAGTCTTACCTAGTGTTAGTTGCACCTGGAGAATTTCAGATGCATTGTGTTGGGCAACTAGCCTGCTGTTGTGAATATCCTTGGTGAATATGGACACTCCTCCACCTTTAGTGTTTCGGTCCTGGTTTGGTGGCCGAAAAGTGTGGTAAGAGTTGTAGCCTGGTATTGCAAGGGTGCTTTCTGGAGCCTTAAACCAGGTCTCAGTTACTGCACAGATATCAATGTTCTCCATTTTTAGAAGTGCCTCGAGAGGGTGAATTTTGAGGTTTAGACTTCTGGCATTGAGTAGCATTACCTTCAGATTTTGCATACTTGTACCTGTTATGGTGGTGGTTTTGTCCTTTGAGCCTTGCCTAAAAAGGCACTATAGGGGTGGCAAGAGCCTTAGCCAGTAACCTGAATCCCAGGGGTGACAGGTGCAGACCATCTCTGGCAAAGCATTGTGGTTTGTCGATCATGTCATCCCAGGCAGACAGATACTGGATCCCCTTTGAATGATACCAGAAGCTTAGCCAATTTTGTAGTCAATCATTTTGCCTTTATATTGTGGTATCATTCTGGGTGAAGGCAGGATGCTACTCAGGGCTAGGGTCATACCTGCCTGGGCCACATGATCCGAGAGCTCTTTCATGTCTCTTTTCATGTAGTCCAGGGAGGTATGTCTCAAGTCATTCACTCCAACATGGACAATGACAGAGTCATATTTGAACTTGTGGAGTCACTTGAGTGCATGCATTATGTGGTGGATCCTGGCACCCGACAGGCAGCTGACTGTAATTTTCTCCTTGTTCAGCTTGGTGAGTGGGACATCAGTGTGCCTGACTATAGAGTCACCTATGACTAAAGTGTTGGGTACGTTGTCTTGCCTTAGGGGCTGTTGTAAGCTATGTGACACTTTGGTTGTGATTGGTGTTTGTTTGCGTTTCAGCTTCGGAGGTCCTTGTTGCTTGAGCAGGTTATTGTTAAGGGCCTCCACATATGTGGATTTAGTGTTGCTATGTGTGGGTGTTGGTGCTGTGGTGTAGAAGGGCTATGTGTTTCTTGAGGTGTAGTGTGGGTTGCTTCAAAGTAGCCTTTCAAATCGGGCATGGCTAGGCCACCTCTCTTCCATGGTGACATTGAATTTTCCCATTTGAGTCTGTTTTTTTCCTCATTTCATATAAAATATTTTATTTTTTTGTCTTTCATTTTCTATATTCTCATTAGGTCAAAACAAAGAGTTAGAAGGTCACACTGAAAAACCAATCAGAAAAAAAACTAAATGAGAACTCCAGCCAAGCTAGAACTTTCAGTGAGTGACCTCCCAAACCTCCTGTAACAGAGGCACATGGGATATATGCAAATGACCCTTATGAACATCAGGTGTTTCAGCTATATGGCGATTCTGATTGCCCATGACTTTTACATTTGAAGTTGTTTTAATGGACAATTTCAGGCCAATAAAGCCAAACCTCACTAGCTATGGATATGCATATTTTGGCCTTGTTATGACCTCATCAGCATAGCATAAGCAGAATGTTTGACTAAGCATAAGAAACACAGGATTGTTATACCCAGCTGATGTCCATTATCATTACGGTTATCATTGGCTGGAGTTTTCATTTAGTTTTTTTCTGATTGTTTTTTCAGTGTGACCTTCTAACTCTTTGCTTTAATTTGTTATTTGGGATATTTTGCCATCACCCTAATGATAATGGACATCAGCTGGGTATAACAACCCTGTGCTTATGCTATGCTGATGAGGTCATAACAAGGCCAAAATATGCATATCCATAGCTAGTAGGGTTTGGCTTTATAATGGCCTAAAAATTGTTCATTAAAACGGCTTCAAATGTAAGTCATGGGCAATCAGAATTGCCATATAGCTGAAATACCTGATGTTCATAAGGGTCATTTGCATATATCCCATGTGCCTCTGTTACAGGAGGTTTGGGAGGTCACTCATTGGAAGTTCTAGCTTGGCTGGAGTTTTCATATTCTCATTAGGTGTATAAAATAGGCCTGCCCTGTGTATAATATTAGTGATAGTATAAACATTTTCATGATCTGCATGTTAGAATCTAAGTCTATTTTCAGTGCTTTGGAGTCTCTTAATTATTTGAACTATCTTTTGTTTGTTTTTTTCCCACATTTATTTTGATGCTTTTTCTATATTCCCTGATCCATACTCCTAAATACTTCATTCTCATATGCCGCCATAAGTATGGGAACTTTTGAAGCAGATCATGAGTTGGGACATAATTAATCTCTACAATTTTCATCTTATTCACTTATTTTATACCCTAAGAATAAAGTGAATTGCCTTAATGTGTCAAGCATTCTCCATTCATCTGTCTTTAGTTTTGATAAATACACTGTAATATCATCAGTAAATAATACATTTTTTCTGTGACCCATACCATTCAGACCCTTCAGCTGATGATGTTATCTTTACCACCCATGGCTCAAGATAGAACACAAAGATCAAAGTGAGCTTTCTGACATCCAACCCCCCACCTTTACTTTAAGTTATGAGTCCAATTACAAATTCTCTATAATTTTTATTACTTCTTTTGGGACTCCGACTCTCCTCAGCACCTGTAACATATGTTCCCAACTACCCCTGTCAAATGCCCTTTATGCATCAAGACTGATTAGTAAAAGAGGTATATTATTCTGTTGTATTTCATTTTGCAACAACAAAATATTATTATTGTTATTCTCAAAAGTTTGCCTACTGTCCAAGAATTCAGGATTGTCTGTTTTATCAAGTTTGGTAGAACTCATGCTGCTACCCTTTTTGCCATCAAAGACATAAAAATCCATGTACTCACGCCTGGAGATAGATATAGGCCTATAGGCTGCTAGATTGATGGGGGTCATCTACCCTCTTTCAGCATTACGTCCACTGCTATCATTTTCCTTGATTCTGGCACCTCTTTACCTTCTACTATTCTGTTGAAGATAGCCCCCCATACCTTCACCAGTTCATCTCATCCCAATTTGCAGATCTCTTTCCAGTATTCCAGAATAGTATACCATGCGGGCCTGGGGCTTACTTACCGCCTGATTGGCTATCATTTGTTTTATATATTCTAGTTCTTTCCCTTTGGTCAGCTGTACCACTTTCCTTTCATGCAATTAATAAATCTGTTCCATGAACCTTCCCTTTGCTCTAATTTGTGTGAACACCATAACTCTGTATAACCTATAAAAGTTCTTAAAAATATCCCACATTTCTTCTGGATTTCTGGTCAGTTTCCTAGTACCAAGACATCATAATTGTGCTACTGATCTGTTAACTCTTTGTTGCATAAATCATCTCGCTAGTAGTGTTTGGAGCCTTGCACATCTATATTCATAGATGTCCCAAAATGTCTTCAATTTATCTTAGGTATCATGGAGGCTATTTTCCTCATATTTATTTAGCTCTTCACTCATCTGTTTCCTGAATTTTACCTTTTGAAAACCTTCTGTAAAACCCCTTATAATTTCTTCCCATAGCCCCTTTCCTTTATTTGTGCTTTCAGTGAGTCAGTTTTAGCTTGTCCTGTATTTTTCATGGTTATTTAGCTCGCTATGTAGATTGTCTAATAGCTCTTTTAGTGTGTTTTGTACCCACTCATTGAAGTTAGTGTTCTTAAGTATATGTGTTAGAAAGCTTATGTTATTCCCCTAACCTATCACTCCCCATTCCCATCTTCAGTTCTACAAGAACATACTCTGAGATTTAACTGAGTATATTTCAACATGCTGCTGTAAATAAGCTTTTCTGTGATACTCAGCCATGTAACCTGGACTGAAACACCAAAGGTGGAGGTGTATCCATATTCATTAAGGATATCCACACCTCCAGGCTAGTTGCTCAGCACAATGCATCCAAGGTTATCCAAGTGCAACTAACTCTGGGCAAAACTGCAATCCAAATTGTAGCTTGCTACAGATCCCCCACCATGCCCCAGGATTCCCACTCCTCTTTTCTTGATGTACTGGAAAATATTAGGGTTCAACCAAACACCCTAATAATAGGCGACTTCAACTACCCAACCATTAACTGGGAAAACTACTTGCGTACCAACTCCTTAGCTCAACACTTTCTGGAATTCATAAACTCCAATGCCCTGGATCAATTTATCCACACCCCCACCAGGGGCAACAATATCCTAGACCTAGTCATTATCAACATGAGTGACCGGTGTTCCAAACCTGAAGTCAACTCCTCGTTGGTCCAATCCGACCATAAGCTAATCACCCTTGATATCCACATCCTGCCCCCACCCCCCATTAAGGAAACCACAGTAAAAAATTTCTCCAAAGCCAACTTCATGCTTCTTAAGACAGAAGTGGTGAACTTCATGACACCCATGCAGATGGACAATACAGTTACAACTGCTGAATCCTACACAAATGCACTCTATAAGCACTTACACAAGTGCATGGATCATGCTATCCCAAACAGAACCAAGATGCTATCCTCCAAAAAAAGGAAGCCAATCTGGTGGTCCCCTGCCATAAACAAACTGTACAACAGAAGGAAGAAACTGTTGCAAAAGAGAATAAAATCCCATGAGTGGAGGAGCTCCCTGGTTAGCCTCAGTAAGAAGCTGAGATCCCTTATAAGATCCTCCAAAGTTAGCTACGAAAACAAAATCACCACTAATTCCAAGGACAACCACAAAGCATTCTATAGCTATGTCAAGAATCTCATTGGCAACACCCAGATCTGCTCTGAGTTACAGCACAAAGGCACAAAAATTACAGAACCTGTATACCACACTATGTTGGCCCATCTCACAAAAGGACATTTACAGTTACTGGAATTTAGTTGCAGCAACAATACATTACAGCAACTCTATGTATAGGTCTAGACTTAGGTGAAATGGTGCCCTAGGCCTACTGTTTCAGCCAACCAACACACACACACATGCGTGCGCACACACACACACACACACACACACTACCCTCCAATCTTCTCCTGATAGCCCCACCCCCACCTTGGGCTTCCCATGCTATGCACATTACTTTTTTTCCTTTTCTCAAATTTTGCTTTACTCTTCAGCTTTTTCAAGAAGCCATAACGTCTTATATGCTCTTAAGTGCATTTACATTTTTTTTTTCTTTTTACACAACCTTTTCATCCAATGATAGCTTAAACAGAAATTTTGATTAAGGAAAGAAATTGTGTTGCTGTTCAGCTTCAGTTTTCTTTGCATCCTTTCAACACACCTTTCCTGACCAAGTGAGTACAGTAATAGCCATTTAGGAAATAACTAAGTTAATCCAAAGCCCCCAGAAGCCATTGGGTTATGCATGTTCTGAAATACATTTAGAGCATTTCCCACCCTTTTAATCCAGGTTGTACCAAAGGCTTAATGTTCAAAGATGACAAAACAGTAACTCACAATAATGTAACAAGTCAGTTGTTGTCTGGATACACGGGTCCTATCTTGGAACTGCTTTCCTCCCTAACCCACCAGAAAAGACTGCCTATGCATCCCTGTGGTGTTAGACTAGGATGAAAGCAGAGGTTCATATTTCTACAGTCATGTATTTCAAGTGACTGCTGACATACATATACATTGCATGCCTCCTTATTCCTCAACCCCAACTGTCAAAAGCAGCTACTTGCATACATGCCTGAAGTGTGATTTTGAGGAAAGTGAAAAAAAATAATAATTACAGTAATGTATTCTACTTTGTTGCTTCTAGACAGTACACTGTCCCTGCACAAATTATAGTAACCTTCTTTGTACACCTCTGAGGTCTGTCAGAAAAGTAAAAGAGAAAAATGACCATACTGTCCTCAGCCTAAAAGCAATCTATAATACCTCATGTGCACACCTCTAAGGTTTGACTGTGATGACAATTAAAGAAGTAATAACCACACAAGCCCCTCCCCCCCAACACACACACACACAAAACCTACAGCAGTTTTCTGTAGATACACATCTGAGCAGGGCTTGTTTTAGAATGGGTGCAGTGGAGAGCAGCGGCCATTCTCAGATTTATCCTAACAGGGTCATATCAAACCCCTGTTCAGGTTAAAGAGCGTAATCGGAAAATTAATACATTTTTTCCCTCCTCATTTTCCCCAACCAGTCAAGGATGATTAACAGAAACCTGGACGACTGGATGGGAAACAGAAAATATACCCCTGGTATATCACCTGTGTCCCTACTGGACAGGGGAAACAAGTGCTGACTTTGAGGGAACATGGGTGAAATTCTTGGCTAGGCTTATAAGGGGTTCTGGGTCAATAGCCTAGTATCATCCTGTGAACCATGTTTCCATTTATACGGTCTGGGAGTGGGGACCCCTAGACTTTTAGAAGATCAAAGTTTCTGAATGTTCTGTGATATATTTTATTCATTACTTTTGAAACATAATTACTTGTTAGCCACATTTTAACCGATACTCAGAAGAATAATTTCTGTCCTGGCATTATTGGGTGCGTGCACAGATAAAAATCACTGATATTTTTTACACAAACACACACACACACACACACACACACACACACACACACACACACACACACACACACACACACACACACACAAAACACACAAAGCATAAGCCATAGCAATACTAGATTTGGACTTATTTCAGCAAATAGCAATACATTGTACAACACTGGTATTGTCACACCAGATCAATGCTTATTGTTTAGCAGTCATCAGACAGCAGCAGGGGTAAGTCACTTTTATTTACCTCCCCTGATTTTTCTCATAGTTTTGCTCTATCCTTTTTAAAAAGTTTGATTTGCTTCAGGATTACAGACAGTCAATAAATCCAGACTTTAGAATTTTATACTTATTTGTCCAAAAATGAAAGCTGATGAAAAAGGTGTTATACTATTAACTTTTCAATTGAATTAGTGTAATATTTAGAACATGTTCACGATTTTGAGCCTTCATTTTGTTATTATAGGTATTGCAATGGATTCTTCTGCAAAGAAGTTGACAGTTGCAGAGGCTGGTGTTCTGCCAGTATTTATAAAACTCCCTGAAAGAGAAAACCATTCTTGAAGATCAGAAGCATCCGCTTTTCATAAAATGCAAGGTTTGCACTGATATTAGTTGCTCTGGGCTGCTCATCTCTCTTGTGTTTACCTTGCTTATGTACATAATCAGCTTTATGCCAGCAGGTCATTTCACAAACCTGTTCAGGTTAAACAACATAATCAGGAAATGGATACATTTTTCCTCCTCATTTTTCCCCAACCAGCAGCAGCTTTTGTGGGGCCCCCACACACAGTCAAGGATGACTATGGGCCCCCCCTTGCAGCCACGGGTATTGCAAGCACCTAAACTTGACTATGTTGTTAGTTTTAGTGGACGGAATATCCCCTAACAGATTTTAATTAAGCCAGGGGCACTGTGTCAGTGGTAAAATATTTAATGGAATCGTGAAGCTTGTTGCTTAATAAAACACTGTCACTATAACCAGATATATCTTTGAATTTTAAAGGAGATATAAATATGAGTTATTACCCATCTGGTTTATTAAGTACACAAGATTGCTGTACTAGCTTTTGTTGGTTTGACAGACATGTTGCAAAATATCAGGCTAAGACAACCTGCTGTGGTTGGGAGTCCCCCAGAAACAGGGGCCCCCAGTGACCACAGGATTCGCTGGTGCCTAAAGCTATGCAGAGTGTCCTGGTACTCTGCAGTATCTTTGTACCCCCATCAGTTTCAGCTATCTTTTTAAAGAATCTTCTCTTCTTTGTAACAACTCCTGCCACCAGACCACCGGAAACATCTTTTAATCCACACACCAGTTTCCATTCACCCCCCAACACCACCATTATACCATTTGTAACTAAAATTGCAGCCTCCTTCTTCCATGGTGTGCTGAGTTTTGCTGAAAAGCCAGTCTTAAAACCTTTTTAGAATTGTTAAATGTGTTTCATGCAGTAAAGCCACATTTACCCTACTCTGCCTTTTATACATCAGTTCTTGTTTACCCTTTCTGTTAGGTCATTGACATTCCTTGTCAGGATCTGTTAGTCACTCATTCAAATCCTTTGTGCTCATCTCCCGTACGTCAAGGTTCGGAGGGATATTATTACCCCGTCTTATCTTTTTCGTCATTATTTTATTTTTTTTTTTTTCCTATTTTTCATTGCTGTATCAGTATGTTGACATCTAGGTGGTCCCAGCTAATCAATAATTGTGCACTATCAGACACAGCTATTTCCAAAATTATATGTACAATTCAAATAAACACATGCAAAAATGTAACTATATGCAAACATATACAATCTAAACAATATATAACTTGTATTTGAAACTTTTGTTAAAGCCTTGTTTAAAGCTAGTCAAGCATATGCTCTAACCTGGAGGCAACTGAAATGGCTTTTTAACCTCATATGATTAGAAACTTCTATCTGATTTCATACACATCACCTCTTATATACATAAAATGTATCTCCCTGGCAGAAAGCAGTTATCCCTTCCATCCCCTCCCTTATAGTCTTCTATCGATAGTTTAATTTTTACTTAAATAATTCTAATCTAACAATCTGTCTCACACATTTTTAAGTTATCCCAACAGAATGCATTTTGAGGTTTTGTTGAAGGCCTCAGAAATTCAGTAACTTCCAGAATGGCAATGCTCCCAGACAAGATTTTTCTGGCAAATAACCAGGGTGCCATTGTCCTTCCCTAGGAGAACAGCATTTAACTCCATGAGGCCCTGCCCAACTGCTTACTTCGGAAAGCAGACAAGGGTCATTGTCCCACCAGCTCTCTGTGTGGGAGCCCAACATGTGTCAGGTGGATCAGTAACATAGTATCCAGAGGCAGTTCTGTTCTTGACAAGTCTCTCCCTATATTAGATGTCACACCCCACTAAAAAAGTGCTTTAAAATGATAGACCCAGAGACTGCTCTCCACACACAGACACACACACACACACACACACACACACACACACACACACACACACACACACACACACACACACACACACACACACAAACACAATGGCCATCCAAGGGAGCTCTACCAGACCATTTAGTATTCTTTTTGGTACCAAAAAAAATGTAAAGAACCTTAGGCCCATGCTCAGATTGAATGACCTACAACATCACATTTCTAAAAAGCTGTTTTCTTTTATTATGGTGCAGTCCATCATTTCCTGACTGGGAGACTGAGTGTGCACTTTTGACCTCCAAGACCCCTATCCACATATAAAGGTCAACAAGGAGCCTAGGAGGTTTGTATACTTTTGAAAGTGGCTAGTTATTTTTCAGTTCCAAACACTGGCAATTTGTCTCACCACAGCTGTCAAGGTGTTCACCAAATACAAGTTGGTAGAGGCAGTGGCTCTAGAACTGCAGAGTTCTAAGGTTTTTCCTCTGTCTTGGTCACTGGCTCCTAGAAGCTGCAAATTATGGACAGTATGATTGCCTCCCAAGATTTACTTTTCAGGCTGTTCCAGTTCTTGTGAATAACAGGGAACACTTTGAAGTCCAATTAAATGCATAAGCAGTCAGTCATCTCTATAGGCTTCACTCTAGACATTTTGGCCTGTCAAGCCTTTTTTCCACAGGACAATATCCAGTCAAGCAGCTCCACAGTTATTCAGATAATTCCGAGTGACTCATTCTCTGAAGCTCTTTGTCTGTGAGTGCTGGTGCTAATGGTTTCCACAGTCCTTCATGCAAGTCCCTTGAAGGTTCTTCAGTGGACCCTCAAGCTGTTAGTCACTAGAAGCTCAGATCATAATAACCAGGAAGTACAAGGAATATGTCTCATAGCAGGTTCTAAAATCCAACCTGTCTCTCTCTTGGTAGACTCTTTTAAGCCCAGATGCCTGTGCTCTGTTCGGTGGTGTATTATCTGGAGAAGATGGTCCAGGAAACATGATCAACCTACAAGGCCAATCTAAACATCAACATCCTGGAAATGAGGGTTGTCCTTTTCATTTTGCAGGCATTTCAGGACTCCCATCTCACTGGTGCAATTGCAATCCACTTCGGTAACATAGCAGTGGATTGTTATATACACAAGCAGGGGGAACTCATCCCTATCCTCTTTGTCAGGAGGACATGGAAGTATGGGAATGGACCTTTGCTTTCGTCTGCCTTCTTGTTACTCTCTTACACTCTAAGACAAGTCAGCTCTGTAGTGGACCAGCTCAACTGCTAACTGCCAAGCCCCATGTGTAGTCTGTTGGTTAATCAGTACCTTAGAATCTGTTTCTTTGCTGGACAATCCCTGATGCAACCTTTTTATGTCTCTGATCAGCTTCAAATAACAACTTATTTTCCTTTATTCCTCTCATGGGAGTATTCCCCAGAGATTCATGTATCCAAGATGGCTCCAGAAACTCATTTACATATTTACCCCATTTTTCTTATTTCCAGGTTCCTGGAGAAGATCGAGTCTCACAGTCTGTTTTCTTAACAGCCCCTTTTTGGCCCCATCAAATGTGGTTCTCCCTGCTTTGGCCTCAAATCCTGGACAAACTTCTCCATCAGAATCCATCCAAGAACCTTCTGTCTTATCATCAGCAAGCCTCATGTGGGCCTTCACTCTTTCAGATTAACTACTTGGTTTCTCTGGTTCATATCAATCCTTCATACCATAATTGGATGATCCAGAGCCTTACCTCTCCACAGACGTCAGGTACAAGGAGAACACATTGAAGTAAATAGACTCATTTTTCCTTATGGGTCTCAGCCAAAGATCTAGACCTCTTCACAACTCCTGCTGCCAGTGTTTTGGAGTAGCTACCCCAGATTTTTTATTCAGATCTTTGCAAGGAAACCCCTCCTTAAGTTGCTATTACCTGAGCTAGATGGAATTCTGAGTTTCAAACCTTGTGTGGTAATCCATGTGATGCCACGGGAGAGAAACGAATGTACAATGTGATGTCTGTACTTTTTTTTCCAGTTTAGAATGTAACACACTTGTTAGCTGTATTTAAGCTCTGTGAACAGAGTTCAACTTTCTGCATTATACACTCCTCTGCTGTCAAGTAAACTTTCTGTTATCAGAATCTGGAGCGGGTTTGGTTGCAGTAAAGGAAACCAGTCAAAAGGTTAGTAGAATTTGTCACCATTCTATGGTCCAGGGACAAGGGTCTGACACCAAAAGAAGGTCTGTGAGTGAGTGGTGGCTCTGAAGCCTCAAGCATCTCACAGCTCATTGCAACAGATGCATCATAGCTATTAAGACAGTAAGGTGCAGTAGTGTCTAAGCCTTGAACCTGTGCTGCACTGTCACACAGTCATCCATGGGTGTCACCTCTGTGGCACTCTCCAATGGCAAAAATAATTGATATTGTGGGGAGTGTGCAGTTCCATGCTGATAAATGCAGTCACTTCTTTGAGTAGGACTCAGAGAGGACTTCCTCCAAGTTTTGATGATCCCTGAAGTGCTACAATCTTGGAGATCCAAGTGAAGGACTGTTTCTACAAAGTTCCTAGGTTCCAGTAAAGAGTGGAACATAATGTCCCTTCAGAGAAATAAAAACCTTTGGGCTGATGGAAGAATACTTTCTACTGTAAATGGGAGAGAACAGCAAGTCTGTGGCCTAACCAAAGCATCAGTGGAGGTTCTTGTTGAAGTTTTGATGACCACAATGTAATACTTAGAACAGTAATACTGAAAGTACAGTTCTAGGAAATATATTACTAAGTCTGAGGTTCCAGTATCTTGGAGTATTGTCCATACTCTGAGATATGGCAATCTCGGAGGTAGTATTTGTAAGCAGGCAGGGAGGTGGGATATATTTATCCCTCCATATTGAGAGAGTATAGAGGGTTTTACCCTCCTCCAGAAATGCTTTAATAGCTTTACAGCAAGGCTCATGATCTGCATTAATTATGTGCCAGTCACACTTTATTTTTCATAGCTGCAGGACTTGCATTTATGTGTCTTGCACATCTGGTAGAAGCCCATCTACACAGTATGAGAGCAGGATTCTTGTCATCTCGGTAGTCATTTGCAATGTTGGAACTCACAATTTCAAGTTCCAGAATGTGGAGCCTGAATGACTGAAAAATCTAGGCTTACATATTTCAAGTCCAACAATGCCATTTCTCGTAATATTCCCTTTTCTCTTTGGTATGGTGATCTCAGAGTTTGTATATATGTTAAACGTTTTACAGAGAAAAGTGATGTTTGATATTTACTCCACTCCTGTATTTCTGGTCATTTTTTATGTTTTTGTACTTAGTATTACATGTCCCAGCACTTTAATAGAGAGCCTTCATCTCCGTATGGAGGTTTTAGACAGTTTCAGCAAAGCCCTCTTTAAGCCTATGCTTTGGTAGGTCCACGGGTTTTTCCATGGCATTCTTTTGTGAGACTAGAATTCAGACCAGTAAGATGAATAGTTGAAAGCCCTAAGTCACATCTTTCTATAGTACTGGACTCCTTGTCAGCTGGCAGCGTGTTGGGGTTTCTGTGATGTGTGCTGAACTGAAGGCATCACATAAGAGTCAGCACTAGGATAGGATATTTAATATAATTGCTGTAACCTCTCAGGTGGTGGCTTGTAGAAAGCATCTGCCTTATTGGGGATTTAAACAGGCAGAAGCTTGGTATCTCAAGGCTGCATGAATTGCATTGATAGTAACTGTCGTAGCAAGATGATAACCTAGGGATCCACAAGTCTCTTATTCTGAAACTGTGCAAGGCATTTCTGAGGGGAAGGAATGGGGCTCAAGGCATTTCTGAGGGGAAGGAATGGGGCTCAAGGCATATCTATGGGGAAGGAATGGGGCTCAAGGCATTTCTGAGTGGAAGAAATGGGGCTCAAGGCATTTCTGAGGGGAAGGAATGGGGCTCAGGGCTAGTCTACATGTCTCACATGAGCCTTAAGGTCTTACAAAGGCTTCATCTTCATGGTGATGCAGAAGTATCCAATGTTTATTGTTGATCATGGCTTAGACATGGCCTCAAGGTCCACTTACTCATCAGAGTATATGGTAGTGTGTACATATAGTATATCATTATATACATATTATTGCTTCCACGTGAAAATATTTAAGGTATTTGGGTAGAATGATATGAGGATAAACCAACAACAAGGATTTAAATATCTTCTCAAAAAATGTAATTATTATGAAATAATAGTGATTTATTTTTCATGTGAATTCATTTATGTGAATACACCACATGTTCACATGCATATGTAAGCATGCATATGAAAAGGATTAGGGTTTGTTGTTAAAATAATATTGTAGCCCAACAGAAGGGAACAAAATGCCCTTTGAGCCTGTTGTAAAAGATGCCACTGAATCATGAGGATTTCCTTCTCTTTCCCTCATACCTCTCAACTGTCCAGATTTCTGCAGAATGTCCAGATTTTTGCCTCATATTTTTGGGCTGTTCCTTGTAAAAATGTATGTTTTTCTGGAAAATCACTGAAGATTGAAGTCAATAAATAATGACATGCATTTGAATTTCATACTTCATATCTTTCAGAAAAATGCATGCTGACACAAATCCTATTATTCTAGTTACTTTCTAAGTTTATAAGAACAATATTTAAAATCTGTCCCTATTTTGGCCTTTGTCTCCCCATTATTTTAGTCTTTGTCCACATTTCTTGCACTAAGAGGTTGAGAGGTATGCCCACACCCTCACACGTTTTTGGAGTTTGGGATCATGCAGTCATTTCAATGCCTCCCCTGCATTTTTCTTTTAAGTAAAACAGGAGGATAACAGGTTTAATCATATGGATGTCAGAAATGTATCCAGTATCCTGAATGTAAAGAAACCAGAGTGAAATGTTACTTTTACACTGATTGATCACAATGACTAGTTATATCCAAAGGCATATAAATGAGTGACTGCATTTGTTGACAGTTGCATAGTAAAAGACTTCTGTTTTGACATAAGATATATAATTTAGCTTGTGATGGAGTCAGATGAGTTTACAGTTAATGGGCCATAAGAAAAAGCTGATCTTTCTAGATGAATTATCAAAGGATCATAGGAGGTCACTAGGTTAATGGCCCAAGAGCCTTTTTAAGCCTAGCCATTCATGCCCAAAGTTTCCTAATTATTAATGCCCACAGACTAGAACTGCTTTGGTATATGCCTATGCCTTAGGGCATCTACAAACTACCACTGCCCATAAGGGCTACAGGGATCAAGCCAGGGGCAAATTTGCAATTTCTCATCTATCGGTCGAAAAATTGTGGTTGAATAGTTTTAGGGAGAGCTCTGTTTAACATGAATGGGGTGTCTCTTTCAGAGAAGGGGTTATCTCTGAGACATAAAACTATCTCTTCAATATGTTTTGTTAATGTCACAGATGAGATTTAGATCCCTAGATCAGGTAATTCTAGTGCTGTTTGTTTTGTGAATGTGTAGCAGATCCAGCAGGGTTGAATTGGGGAAAGGTTAGGCATAAATCACCCCTCAGTAGTCTGTAGCAGACTGAATACAGGGACAGGGCTTTGAGGTGATCTGTGTAGGGCATATTATTTACACCATGTATTATTTTAGTGAAGAACTTCTGCGACTGCTCCAGTTTTTGCAAATGCCTGGTAAGGTGCACACAGAAGGGTGCACTGTACTCGATTATTGGTCTAATTAGAGTTGAGTATAGTGGGACTATGATCTCTTTAGATCTGGATGCCATGCCCTTACTTATAAGTTGTTAAATACAGAAGGATTTTCTCACTTCCATGGACACACAATAATCAAAGTTCAGGTTACTGTCAACCTGAGTTCCATGGGTCTAAATTATATATCTTTCTTACTAGGGGAATGTTATTAATGCTGTAACTTGGAGAGGTGGTCATCTTCCTAAAGGGTAAAATTAGGCATTTTTGCACTGCATTTTAGGCCATGGTTCTGGCACTGGTCATGTGTCTGTGTCATACCACTCTTAGGGGGTTGGTATAACGGTTAAGGTGTTTGCCTTGTAAACCAAAGGTTCAGAGTTTGAGTCTCACGTGAGATAACTGGCTAGGCTTAAAATGGCCCACAAACACAGTTAGCTTAGTACTAAAATATGAACCTATAATCTATGAATCTATAACATTCAATGTCACACACTGTACTACCTACGTACTTTGGGGGATTCAGTGATTGCACCCAACTTGCAGTTGTCAGCAGTTTTGGTCAGCCAGTGGCCGTCTACATTTACCTTGACTTCAGAAAAATGTATTCCAAACCGGAGATATTCAAGCACTGAGACCTGTGGGACACCACTAGTAAAAGGCCTCTTGGTGGAGGTGTATTCTCCCCCCCCCCAACTTCATGTGCCTTATCTGCGAGCCATTTGGCTATCCGTCGGGTGACTTAGAGATTTATGCCTAAATTTGTGAGTTTGTCTGTAATACCCAAGTGAAGTATTGTGTCAAATATATTTGCCAGGTCAAGGTTGGCAGTATGCACTATTTTGCCTTTGTCGTGGCTATAGTGACCCTCTTGAAGTAGACCACCACGTTTAATAGGAATAACCTACCCTTGTGAAACAGAAGTGGGATGGGTACAGTGTGCAAAGATTTCTTTTGTCTTCGTTTATCAAGTGATAGATCTTTTCATGGCCTTGCATATAGGACTATTCAAACATATGGGCCTGTAGTTCTCTGGGTCTGTTGATGGTCTACCTTTCTGTAGAGGGATTATTGTCACAGGCCTCCATTCCCTAGGGATGAAGCCTGTCTGGAGGCTGTGGTTGAACAGAGATTATAGTGGGCCTGACAGGTCATGTTTCAAGCTATTTAGAAGGCATTAGCCTCTTAAACAGTAAACAGAATGAATATAGAGTACTAAAGATGGCAAGAGTAAGTAGACAGTGCTAAAATGTGGAGTAAGGCATATGATAGTCACAATACCCAAAATATGGTGTAGGTGGATAAGGAGCAGTCATAATGACACTGAAATTGTCTGCAAGGAGAATCAGAAGGGTGACTATTTTCACTTGCTAACAGTAGGGTGGATGCTAAGCTAGAGTGAAACATGCACACTATTTTGTAGTGTAAGTAATACCAATTTTATGTGAGCTGCACAGAGTCTTTCCAGTAAATGATAATTTTGTTGAATGGTGTCATACTCTGCATATACTTTTTGTTTCCATTGTGTTTGTTTTATCTTCTGCATGGGTGCTCTTTTATTTTTTATTTATTTATTTATTTATTTGCTTTATTTTCTTGGAATAAGAAAGGTGTGTTATGTGTAGAAAAAAATAAAAGAATATTGAAGTGATAACATGCTGGGGCTTTAATTAAGAACAAATGAGTTGCTCATTGTCAACAGAATGCACTTGATATACGAGATAAATAACATTTTTAGATGTATTGATTTATTAAAAGAGGCAAATTTCTGTTTTCAAGGTACACATCTAATAGCAATTTAGATGCAGATAATGAAAACTAAATAGTGATATCAAACTATTAACTCTTACGTAATAATTTGTCTTCAAGGTTTTGAATAGTGATTCGGGGTCATTGTCGTCAATCTATTTTTTCCAGTTTTTACACAGGGTAAGGGTGTCACATCAGCATGTGAACAAATCAGCTAGAAGCAATATTTACACTGCTAAGTGGCTAACAGCACTGACATTGGGGCAGCATTATTGCTGTGCTGTTAGCAGGGTTCTGTTTTTACATTATAGTGTCAGAAAGAAAGAAAGAAATCTTAGTGGTTTGCTATACGTTATTTAATGAGTATAAAAAATACAAATTTGTTGACAGTATTAAAAGTAGCCTGCAAGAGTTAAATAATATGTCAGTTAGATATCTTATTTTTAGGTTGCAGCACTTATCTGTTCTATAACAGACAGAACTAAAATGTGAATAAACCATCCTATGAGGTGAAACAGAAATATGTTGTTGTGATAAATGGAAAAGTGGGGTTTAACAGCCTTGGAAAATACGATACAAGATTGTTCTCATATATGTTGCATGATATATAATGATATTGATTTTTTTGTTTATTGGACTGTATAGGGCTTGCGTAAAATATTTATTTTCCATAGGGCTTGAGTATAATATTTATTTTGCATATGGCTTGCGTATAATATTTATTTTGCATAGGGCTTGAGTATAATATTTACTTTGGATAGGGCTTGAGTATAATATTTATTTTGCATAGGGCTTGAGTATAATATTTATTTTGCATAGAGCTTGCGTATAATATTTATTTTGGATAGGGCTTGAGTATAATATTTATTTTATCTTATTCACACATTTAAGATGCTAAGTTGCTGTGATATTCATGCCAACAATATAAATAATTTAGAACCAGAAGATGTTATTTAGATATAGTGGTTCCCTGACAAGGAATTTATGGATCAGCTGAAAAATAACAATACAAATAACTGCAAACAGAATTTTTGTTGTAACTATAAATGGACATATTCAAAGCTGCAGTTTTCTTATGTATTAAAGAATTTAACCAAAAGAAGATGAAATCCTTTCAAAAATAAATATCTGAGTTAGAGTTTAAGGTTAACCCTGGAATGTATTAAAGGGCACGGCTTGAGCTAAAAAAGGACTTTCTCCCATGAAGCAATATTTTGAAATTCAGAGACATGTTAGACGTGATGAGGAAAAGTCTTTATTATCAGCTAATTAGTATATTTCTGAATTGCAGTTATTACAGTATTGAGGTAGTTTTACTGCTCTTGTAGGCATTGGCATTCCCGCTAAGTCACTCTCTCACCCCCACACACACACACACGCAAACACATAGAGGCACACATTTAAATGTAAACACAGACATATATACACAACTGACCCTGTATCAGTCCCTGGCTTGTCTACTTTTCCCCTATCCAGTAGCCCCCCATCCCCCGTACTAACTGAAGTGCTGTTAAGGTTCATGGGTTTAGAGCGTTCCCTGGTGGTTAGTGTTTCCCTCTCCCTGATCCCCATAATAGCTTATGTGCCATTATGGCACCATTGTAGTTTCCCTCATGCCAGTCCCTGTGTTGCTGTTTGTGTCATTATGGCACTTACATTTGTCACAATCCCTGGGATCTAGTGGCTCACCTAACTGCTCAGTCCCTGTAATATCATTGTCCCCTTTTGGCTGTGTTCACTACTGAGGTGTGATGGGACAGGCTATGCTGATCTATACGCCCGAGCGATTTCCTGAATTGGTCGGCATGTAGCTGCCTTCTTGGAGGCAGTTCCAGAGGATAGTACACATGGCTAATTAGCATATGCCAATCCCCCCCACTGACATATTAGCATTCAGCACAGCTGCGGAGTCAGCCTTACAATATGTGCTACACGTCTTCATGTTGCAGCACCATATTAGGGCCACTGCTGAATACAAAAAGGTTACCATCACATGTACATGAAGGTGTACACATTGTGGTACCTTTATGAATGCCACCCTTTTAATACAACTTTAATACAACTTCTAATGTTACATACTGATGTATTATGGTAAGTATAAGCCCATTTGGAAAGATTTGATAGTGGCAAGGAGACAAAGTGCTGTGCTTTTTAGGCCTTGTGATGGGCTAAGGAGATTACATCAGAGTCACTCCAGGGGTGCCTGGTCAGTCGGTTGCTGTAGTTATCCAGGAGTTTAGCATCTGCTTTCTTGAGAGACATAGAGGTGTTTCCAGGCTATGTATGTGGTAGCATCCTTGGTGACTAGCTGCATAAGAGAGGGAATGACTCAAAGCTCCTCTTTCTTGAAATGTTCCCTAAGTTTTTTTTAGGTGGGAGAAATGGGAGTCACTGGCTAGTCCATAGAAGATGTCTTGAGACTTCATGTTTCTCCAAAGAAGAGATCTAGGGGAGTTGAGGACAGGAGGAGTCATTATCCTTATCCGCCTCATAAGTAGCAGCCTCCAGGTCTTCAGACAATTTATAAAGAAGCCAAAGGATATGGAGGCATCCCCTGTATCACACCATGTCCATCAGAGATGAGCTTATGCATGAAAAACATACATGGGGACAGGTATGCAGTAGGTGTACACCAATGGTCAGGTGACAGGGAGCTGGTGCTCTGGAGCAATTCTTCCTGTGACAGTAGATGGGCATAAGTGTTATCACAAGACTCTCTGTTGGCATCATTCTGTACTCCTAAGGATGCAGTTCCACACCAATGTGGACAGTTTCCAGCAGATGTCAGCCATCTGTGTGAAATTAGTGACCTAAGCCATGAGCCCTAACATGAGGAAAAAATGAAAATAACCTAGTGGGCCATCCTCTTCCTGAGCCGTTGGGCCCTGCAAGGCCTACAAAAGACCAGGGAAGAGGAGTCCTTGACTGACATATGATCATTGACCAACAACTCTGTAACTTGAGAGGCCACTGTCCATGGTCATGCTTATCATGAGCATGCTGCAGCTGATCAACTGGGAGAAGGATGGTGCTTTCAGCCTAAAATGCACCCTCCTATAGAGGGAGTCATAAGTGCTCTTCTTTCAGGCTCTTCTTCTTCTGATGTAGTAATGATGGTGAGAAAGTCCTGCCCTTCCTAATTGAAGTTTGCCAAATGTACAGACCAGAGGGTCATTTATGAAATGGACCTTTGTCTTTAGAGGGCTTGATCAAGGCCTAACTTCCATTCATAGGCCTTTTGATAGTGATTTGGCCAATTTCTGCATGAGGAACTTTCAGCTGTCATCATCATCATCCATCATTGTCATCATCATCATCATGGGAATGAAGCAAGCCAGCAGTTTTTCCTTGGAATAGCTGCAGGTGGCTGGGTTGCATAACTGGTACTTGCATCAGTCTGTTGTTTCTTGCTTCTCTCCCTGAAAGTAGAAACAGTGTTGGTGCAGGTCTTAGTTAATTATTCGTCAACCACAGTGATGCTTAAAAAGTTTTATTTTAAGAATCAGAAGTGGGAACTTTTAAACAGTAAAAGTCAAACTTCACATCTGTGCTGTAAGTCAGTGACAGAAAAAAGTGGTGAACTCAGGAGCAAGGCATACTTTGTTCATTTAGTGCATGACGTTATGGGATGCATGTGAGTAGGGTATGAATGTCCCTGAACAAAGAATAAAATGCCAAATTGGACTGGAAGAGAGGATTAACCTAATCTTAGACTGCCCAAGGAGGGTGCCCAGTGTTAGATTTTTATTAGCATTAGGTTTTTTTGCCTGATGCAAAATACAGATTGTATCAGGGGATAGTAACAAAGTCTAGGACTCAAAACATCAGTGTCCATGGTGTGAGAGTTAGATTCCTGCTCATGGTCCAGAGGAAGGCTTTTACTTAGGCTCTTTCTTGACAAATTCTAGACCACAGGAGATGAACTTCTGTCACCTGAATATTCAGCGGCAAGACCATCTCCCCAGAGCCGAATCATGGTCAAATGGGGCCCTAGACAGGGTACTGAATCAGGCCCCTCACACACACACACACACACACACACACACACACACACACACACACACACACACACACACACACACACACACACACACACACACACAGCAGCCTACTAGCAGCAGCCACCTCTCCCCCAGCCATTCTAGTGTCCCATTACTTGGCCATTTCTACTCAGGTCCATAAACACTGTTCAGACCTGTCAGTCTCAGGTCCATAAACACTGTTCAGACCTGTCAGTCTCAGGTCCATAAACACTGTTCAGACCTGTCAGTTTGCGTACTATTTTCTTCTTTACTATTTAGATTTGATTTAAAACTTTTATTTCAAATTTTATACCACAAACACAGATAGACATTTGCTAAACAAAACAATACAGTCTCATAATGAAAACAGACTTAGCATTAATTGTAAACTTCTCTGCCCTTGAAATTCACATTTATTGAAACAGCAATCAAACCCACATTCAAAGAAAATGCATCTGGCCAGTGGCGGATTAAGTTTACCTTTGGGCTGCTTTCAAACCATAGGCCCCTTGCACATATTTTTAGGACCATGCATACATGCATGTGTTCTTTGATTCACATTCCTGATTGTATTACATTATATTCCTTGTATAATACAGCACCACTTGTTAGAGTGTTTTAAATTTGTAGTTTTGAACATTTTTCAAGTAAGCAATGAAGCAAAACATATGAACCAGTAATAACAAAACTTACATTTCATTCATGCCTAATAAAATTTTTATGGTTTCCCAAAAGAAACAGAATAGCTTTAATGCATCATATCAGACCATGGAAACAGGGAGGATTAAACTTTCCTGATACAGAAACACACATAAAAGGACCAATATCTAAAACAAGCTCAGATTGGATAAGTCCAAATTACTCTGCAAATTGGAAATAATTACTAACTGTAATATCAATACATAAATTTGATTTACAAAAAAAAATTCAACTAGATAAAACAATTTGCCATGACACATATTATGTATTAGTATGCAATATAACATAACTAAACCCACTAAAGCTCATATGATTAATTATTACATTGACTCATTTAGGAAAATTATTAATGCAAATATAGATTTAAAAATCTGGTTTGATCTTTTAACACCATTTATAGTCACAAAGAACTTTCCACATAAAATATATTGAGAAATTATTAATTCCTGGGAACAGAAAGGATTTGTTTGTTGTCTCCAATGTATCAAAGAAATAAAAGTTTTAGATATGCAAGAAATACAAAATTCCACATCAGGATTGACTAACTTTACAGAGTATTCTGTCATATTCACAAGATTTAAGTAAAATAATTAACAATTCTTCATTTAAAGAAATACCTAAATTTATGAAAATACATATATGAAATCGTATATAATGACTTTGACATGGGAAACAGTATTTCAAAATTTTACAAAATATTGATAAACTATAAAACAACACCCAAAACCTCATATTGGAAATATATAACAAAATGACACTGAATACAGTTAACTGAAGATATTAAAACAAATATCTTATTATTGATAAAATATATATCCTTTATACAATACTGGACAGTTTTTAATTTGAAATGCTTGCACAGAGCATTCTTAACCCCAGACAGAATCAGTAAAATTAGTTCTTCCATAAAAGGAATATGTTGGAGATGTGAGCAAGTACACAATACAGATTGGAACCACATTTTCTTTGATTGTGTTAAAATTAAGCCATTTTGGAATGGTATTAATAACTTTCTACAAGCTTTATTTAATGAATTATTTAATTTAACTGAAGCTCTTATATTATTAAATGTGAATGAAGGTCCTCATTTTAATAGGTCAAACATGTATCTAGTATGGACTATACTTGCAATTTCAAGGAAGTGTATAACAAGAAGAATGAATACAAACACAATACCGACTTTGGAAGACTTCTATAGCCTACTAAAGACCACAGCATTATTGGAAATTAAAATTAAAGAACTAAAAATTTATCCAAAACCATTTATTAACAACACTTGGGGAAAAGTCTTATTGTTGATTGACACTATACAATAATTAATCATACACTCTGATAATGGCTTGGACATACTTATAAAGTAACTGAATACATTAAGATCTGTTATAGTGTCAGGCTAATGTAAATAGTGTACATAGTTATTTAAGATGTTATGTATAAATACTATGGAATTCATTCAAATGCATTTGAAAAATAAAAAAAATTTTGAGAAAACTTCATATTTCATAGGATCATAGGAGGTTAGTAGGCTATCGAGCCAGAGGTCATTTTAAGCCTAGCCATTTCAACCCAATGTTATACTGTAGAAGTACTAGTCAATACCCAACATTGCATTTAGTGATGACTGCTCATGTCCAGGAGGGTTGTGGCACTATCCCCAGCAAGAATTTACGATGCCCCATCCACTCGTCCAGGTTCCTCTTGAGCAGTGTCATAGAGCTACTGTGTTTCACATGAATTGGTAGTCTGGTCCAAAGATGTGGCAGGTGCGGGGAGATAAATCTGTTCCTTCTGCATGTCCACTTTAAGTCGCAGGCCATACTTAAGTCCCTGGAATGAGTAGCTCGAGACTCATTTGATGTTTGGATATGCAGTAAGTTCATTAATTTTGAATCTTGGATTGCCAGGCATAAGTCTCCCCTAAGTAGTCTATACGATATGGAGTATAGCGACAGGGACTTTAGTCGGTCCTTGTAAGGTACATGCTGAAGGCCCTTGATCTTCTTTGTTAGAAAGCTCTGAGGTCTCTCTAATTGCTGCAGGTGCTTAGTACAGTACATACCGAATGGGGCGTTATACTCGATTATGGGCGAGATAAGTGCCGAGTATAGGGGGGTTATAACTTCTTCAGGATGACATTTGGAATAAATTCTGCAAGTGAAGTCTTTCAGCATGTAATGCAGCAGATCTTTTCAGGTTATCCCTGTGTCATTATAGTAGATGATTTATTGGTCGGAGGCAATGATGAAGTAGAATATGACAGAAACCTCAAGAAAGTTCTAGACAGAGCCACGTGAAGTGAAATTAAAGCTCAATCTTCTAAAGTTCAAAATCAGACTACCAGAAGTCACATATGTAGGTCACTTCTTTACTAGTACTGGTTTATGACCAGACCTGTTTAAGCAAGCAGCTATTCTTGAGATGCCAGCACCAGATAATGTTCAAGCTCTACAGTGTTTTCTTTTTATGGTCAACTATGTGGGCAAGTTCATACCAGATTTCAGTGAACTGACAGCACCTTAAGAGAGCTGATGTGGAAAAATATTGCCCTTTGGCAAAAACAAAGTGCCCACAAATTACCACATAGGTGGTAATCCATTAAGTACAGAAGAAGTAATTAGGGACCTGGGGACCCAAGTTGATAGCAATCTCTCATTTGACAGCCACGTGGCCAAAGTGGTTAGAAAAACATTTTATATAGCCCACCTAATCATGAAGGGATTCACATCTAGATCAGGGGAGGTCATCGTGCCTCTTTACTCATCCCTCATCATGCCCATAATTGAGTACAATGCCCCTTTGGGATGTACCTTACCAGACACCTGCAGCAACTGGAAAGACACCCTTCACTCTGGAATAAAATCCCAGTCCAGGTTAGGCAGAGTCCCTCATTGACTCTCTTCAAGAGGAATCTTGATGAGTGGATGGGAGATCATACGTTTACCCCGGGTATCACTTCTGTGTCACTGTTAGACAGAGGCACAGTATACTAACCTCGAAAAAGGGCATAGCAAAATAAATTTAAAATGGGTGGCGAAAGCCAAACACATTCTGGCTAGGCTTATAAATGCCCTGGGGCAGATAGCCTAGTATGAACCTATGAACCTATGATCTTGGCTAGAACAGCGCCAAAGAGCTTTTGATAATTTTAAGCAGAAAATTGCCACTGCACCTACACTAAGGTACTATGATGTCAATAAACCAGTTACTCTTTCCTGTGATGCTTCAAAGGTTGGTCTTGGTGCAGTTCTTCTTCATGAGGACAGACCAGTAGCCTATGCATCTAGAACTCTTACCCAAACTGAAATGCAATATGCTCAGACTGAGAAGGAACTTTTAGCAATTGTGTCTGCATGTTCTAGGTTCCATGATTATATTTATGGTTGAGTAATGCAGAGTGAAACTGATCATCAACCTCTAGTCACTATTTTAAAGATGCCTACGCATTCTGCTTCAGTGAGATTACAAAGAATGATGCTCAAATTGCAAAAGTACAACTTCAAAATGGTCTATACAAAAGGCAGACTTCTTTTTCCGACTGATACCTTATCCAGATTGCCCAGAAATACAACGGAACAGCTTGATGCAGAGAATTTTGACTTCAGTGTCATGGAAGTGTGTCATTTTTCTGCTATGAGACTTGATGAGCTGAGAGATCATACAAAGACTGATCCTGTTTTACAAAAGCTCAACCACTACATCCAGGTAGGATGGCCGTCAAAGCAATCTAGTGTACCACCTGAAGTACAACCTTTTTTCCTTACAGAAATGAGATGTCGATGTATGATGATATTATTTTCAAAGGTCCTAAAGTTGTTGTTCATGCTTCCTTACAACATGAATATATCCAGATTTTGCATTGTGGTCACCCAGGTTCCAAATCTACCAAAAGAAGGGTGAGAGGACTAGTATTTTGTCCTTCTCTAGCAAAAGACATTGATAAAGTACTTTTATCTTTTTCAGTATACAATAGTACTAAAACTGCATCTACAAAAAGAGCCACTTCAGCTAAGTCAAGTTCCTGAACTACCTTGGTCAACAGTAGCCACTGACATATTTGAGTGGAACAATCAGCATTACTTAGTGTTTTTTGACTCTTATTCGAACTGGTTTGAGATCGATTTGTTGCCTAACCTAACGTCCACTACTGTTATTAGTAAATTGAAACATCATTTCTCAGTCCATGGTAGTCCACATAAGCTTATCTCTGACAATGGTACGCAGTTTACCAGTCAATTGTTTCAGAGATTTGCAACGGAATGGAACTTTGTACATATTACTAGTAGTCCTGAATACCCACACTCAAATGGTCTAGCTGAATGTGCACTACAGAGTGCAAAGCAATTACTAGAGAGATCTAAGCGTGATAATACTGATGTCTTTTTGAATTTACTCAGTCTCAGAAACATACCCTGTGACGATATACTTGGCTCGCATGCTCAGAGACTTTATCTAGGCAAACTAGAACAACCTTGCCAATGAGTTCCAGTTTGTTGAGGCCTAAAGCTAAAAACAACACAGCAATCAAAGCCCAACTGTTCAGAAAGTGTTCTTAACAGAAGTCCAATTATGATAAAATGAGCAGATTTCTTCATCCATTGAAAGAAGGAGAGACAGTGAGGCTCCAAACGGTGAAAGGTTTCGACTGGATTGGTCAAGTAACAGGTTTATGTACCGAGCCGAGATCCTATTTTGTGGAATCTGAGGGTGTGGAGTACAGGAGAAATCACAGACATCTTCTTCCTGCATCAGAACTGATATCACAGCAGTGTTCCTGTGATACAGACTCTAAATCTCAGAGCAATCCAGACAATGTTCTTGTTCCAGAACGTGTCTTAACTTCTATTACTACTCCCGATGATGTTCCAGATGTCCCCAAGGTTGAACATTCAGCAGAGACAGTCCCAGTTGCTAGACCTAACTCTAAATTCTGTGTGACATGATTTGGTCGCATCTCCAGACCTAGTGTGAAATACACAGCAACCTGGACATGATTGTATATATATATATATATATATATATATATATATATATATATATATATATATATTTAGTTCTGTATAACTGCATGTCAAAGAATTATCTTGTATTTATTGCATGTTAGTCAGTGTCGACAATGATGTAAGATTCATTTCTCAAAGAGGGAGGATGTAGAATATGTATGTGTGTTGTACCTTTAAGAAGCATTTACAAGGTCAGCACGTGCATATAAATAGCAAGCACATGCTAGCTTCAGTGCCATTTTGAGAGTGCAGCCAGAGAGTGAGATATGACAGAGAGAGTCAGTTTGTTTGTAAGTTTATCTAAGTTGAGTTATTGCCTCAATCTTGATGTGTTTGCACATAATAAAGCTGCTTGAACAGAACCCATGAATGTGTGTCTGTTTTATCCTGACTGGACGAATGACAGTCTTGGTCACAGTTTGAAAGAAATCCACCAGATTTAACAGGCACAATCTGCCCCTCACAAAGCTGAACTGGGTGGGATCCAGGGTTTGGAGGTCACCTATGCCTTTATTTATGAGGTCCATAATGATACGGTCTATGTCCTTACAGATAAGACTGGTCAGGCTTATAGGTCTTTAATTCCCTGGGTCTGTTGCTAGGCCATATTTGTGGAGGGGAATAACTGTAGCTGCTCTCCATTCTGCAGGAACAAAGTCTGTGGTTAGGCTATGATTGAAGAAGGTACTTAGTGGTGATGCTAGTTCATGTTTTTGTCTGTTTAGAAGACAGCCTAGGATGTCATCTGGTCCCATACAGGCCATGTTCTTTGCCTTGGATAGGGTTTTGAGGACCTGCTCTTCTGATATATATATGGTGGGGGGGGGAGTTTGTGGGAGGGTTTGTTGTAAGTTAGGAAGGGATAAGTGAGTGAAATTTTAACCAAACCTATCCGCTAGCAGGTTCACTATCTCTATGGGGTCAGTGTGTGTGTGATGCAGCTTGATTTTACTTGGGGCTCTGGCTTTGATTCTATCTGGTACAGCCGAGTTCATACACTTATGCAAGTGATTGTACAGGGTTTAGTGTAAGCTTCGGTGTAGTTACCACTTTCAGCTTGGGGTGGGGCATGGAATGCATTTATACCTTCACCTAGGAGGATGTAGTCTGCCTTGGAGAACTTTTTTTGTCTGATTTCAGCCTTTGTGAGTTATGGTGTTAGTATCAGTTCAAAGGTGACTGATTTGTAGTCAGTTTTAACTAAAGAGGGTCCAATAGTTGCAGCAGTGCACCTGTTTGACATGTTCATGAGAACCAGATCTAGAATATTTGTTCCTCTTGTCGGGGTGTGGACAATTTGCTCCAGGGAATTTGAATTCACAAAGTCAAGGAACTTTTGTGCTATCAAGTTTGGGCTAGAGTAGGTTTCCCATTTGATGGTGGGATAATTGAAATCCCCCATAACCAGTTTGTTTGGTAAAATTTTGATTGTCTTCAGTTTGGTTAAGTAGGCTTTGTGGGTGTCATGACCCATGGAGGGGGATCTATAACAGGCTAGGCCTTGAATGGGGGTCTTACCCGCCGTAACCTGAACCTGGAAAAACTCCATGGAGTTGTCCAGTCTAACTAGATGGGAGGTGAATTTATCTGTAATATATAGATTGACACACTGCCTCCTTTGGTTTTCACACACTCATTTTGCAGTCTAAAGGTGTGGAAGGCATTATAGCCTTGCAGGGCCGGGGTACTCTCTGAGGCCTTAAACCAGGTTTCTGTGACTGCACAGACACCTACATCTTCTAGTGATAGAAGTGTTTCCAGGGAGTGCAGTTTTTGGTTTAAGTTCCTAGCATTTAGCAGTATGACTGTTATTTTATTCTGATTGGTTAATTTCATGTCAGTAATGTTTTCAAGCCCTTGCCTAAAAAAGGCACTATGGTGGAGGTAAGAGCCTTTGCCAGCAGCTGAAAGTCTAGGGGTGCCAGAACATTTCAGCCATAAAAGGACAATCAAACTTCTGTCATTACAATCCACCAATATCAGTCAATATGCACAATCTCTGCAGAAGTAAAAGTCATATGAATAATTCCACGTTAAAGATATCTGCAAGTAATGAACAGACTGCTGCTGGCAAACAGCTTTGCATTTCAGTGTTTTATTTACAAATTCAGTGCCTGCTACCCTTAAAGAATAAATTGCCTATGTTACATAAAAAAATAGTAAGCTAGTAATATTGCATTAAGGGATGGGTGGCAACTATAACAGATTCATAGTTATTAGGCATCTCATCCAAAGGAGACGCACTCAGGACTGCAGCACCCCAACCCCCCTTTTAAAGTACAGGACAGTATCAGCAGTTTATCTACATGCTTTGGGAGTAGAACTAACAGCCTTCTGTATCAAATGCAAGTATACTACCTGTTGGGCTACTAACATTGCTTTCAAATTCTAAAGCTCAGTGATGACCACTTTGCTAAACAAAACAGTTGCACTTTGAAAGTAGATTCTGCATGAACAGTAGTAACTATCTAGTCCATTGAACCTCACAATCCCTTGAAAATGCCTGAAACTTGCAATTCCTTGAAATGCACTGAAGTAGTTCGTGTCATACCTCTGAACTGTCCAGATTTCCTCAGAATGTATAGATTTTTGCCTCCAATTTAGGTCTGCTCCTCTTAAAATTTGTGTTTTTTCTGGCAAAATACAGGGGACTGAAGGCACTAAATAATGACATACATTTGAGTTTCAGACTTCATATCTTTCAGAAAATGCAGTCTAGCACAAAACCTGTTATTCTAACAACATTCTCAGTTTGTAATAGCAATATTTAAAATGTGTCCCTATTTTGGGTCTTTGTCCAGATTTCTTGTGTTAGTAAGTTGAGAGGTATGGGTGGGTGTAGAGGTTTCAGGCTCTTATCTCCTGAAATCAAGGTACACAGTTTGAGCCTGGGATTAGCAAAGTAACTAACCTACCATCCCTAACTAAGGCATTTTACACACACACACATACCCTCTCTATCTTTCATTCGTAACAGAAAGAAGAAGCACCTTACCAATACATCTGTTATTTCACTCTGCTGGCAGAAGTGGCAGGAGCAATGTGTATTTAAATTCCATGTGCAGACATGGAAAGAAAAAGCATGCAACAGCATGTGTGCTTGTGTCCACAAATGTACGCAGGGATGTAAGATGGCGTTCTTAAAGTGTATGCTTACACAGTACATCAGAGCTGTGTGTAGAGAAAGCAACGAAGAAAGGAATATTTCCGTTGCTTTTTTAAAGTTGTCCCGCTATGTTAAACAAGTTTAACATAGCGAGACAGCTTTAAAAAAAAGCAACAGAGAAAGGAAGATCTCCGTTGCTTTTTTTAAAGCTGTCTCGCTATGTTAAACTCGTTTAACATAGCGAGATTACAGCAACGGAGCTCTTCTATTCTCTGTTGCTGTCTAACACACAAAAAAGTAAAGACTTATACTAATGGAAAAAGTCAAGGCGACTGGACCTTTTTCCATTAGTATAAGTCAGATTTACAATGGGCACACTGACCAATCAGCGCGCACGTTTTGGAATATTAATGGGGGGGTCATTGCATAATTATTTATAACCATGGTTTGCCTTTCTAACACAGATGCCATTTAGTATATGTATACTCCCTTTAATTGTGAGTGAGCAAAACATGGGGTCAGGCATTTGGATAAATTTTGTAGAGCAGCACAGAGGCCAAACACAAAAAGATACTCTGACTATGGCATTTTAAGGTACAGTAAAGTTTCAGTTAACCAGAACTCAAGCAACCAGCAAAACATATTGAAGAAATACAGTAAAATTTTTCATGTGTTGCACTTTCTATTTTCTCGCTGCAGAAACATATCTTACATTTTTAGAGTTTTAAAAAGGAAGATACAAATAAATTCCTTCTCTCTCCAACCTGAGAACAAGTCAAACCAAATAGTATAAGGTACAGTATTAGTCAGAACTATTTTTAATAGTAACTCTCAAGCAACCAGAAACTACTGTTATCTGGCATCTACCAATCCCCATGGGTGTTTGCTGTAATTTGATTATGAGATTTTCCCACTCTGAACCTGAGAAACTATCAGTAAGCCCTAAGGACGGGAATTGTATATGTATTTGTTGACTAGGATAGAGCACTCATCCAAGTGAAATATTTTCAGATTCAGCCAGGTGTTTACATCCAAATAAAAAATGAGGTTAATTTTCATTAAAAACACAGGAATACAATCAAAGATACTGAAGCAATTATAGGCTTAATTAGTACATTGTTGGTATTAGGTAGCTAAACTTCTTACAGGTGGAATAGGTAGACGTGTAATGACATTTATAATGTCTGATGAATATTGCACTGGGGTCTATACTGAATCAGCAAACACTTAAAAAAAGCAAACGCTGATTTATCGACCCTATTTCAGAGAACGCTGAAAATCCTGAACACCCAGAACAGCGATTTTTTTCTCAGGGAAAAAAAATTGCTGGGTCGGTTTTGGGAGTTTGCCATTTCCTCCACTGTGGTGTGATCTCAGAGTTGTATATTTAAGTAGGGGGGTGTGGAGGGCGAAGCCCCCCCACATGAAATACTGTTTTAAGTTATTTATTTATTTATTTTTTTGTGGAACAGCAATTTTTTTCCCTGGGAAAAAAAAATCGCAGTTCTGAGTGTTCAGGATTTTCAGCGTTTGCTGAACTACGGTTGATCAATCCGCATTCGCTTTTTTAAGCATTCGCTGATTTAATATAGACCCATTGCACTGCACTATAACTCTAGTAAAGGAATAATATATCCGAACTATGTGATGAATCTTCTAGAAAACTACGAAGACTAGTAAAGCCCTGCTATTTCACACAGAGATAGGTACATCAGGAAGAGGTGGGTAGTAGGGGAAGAATTTCTGGATGTAATAGGTGAGATGGGAAAGTGTATACATGGTGTAGCTGGGGCTTGGGAGGGGAGGACATTGAATGCTGTGTGAGGAAAATTTTAGAGGAATGAACTGTTATGTTTAAGAGGTGTAAGACGGAGAATGAAAGGGGAAGTGTATGAACAGGAGCTTTGTCAGTGGTGTCAGTAAATTTGTTAGAGCTGAATTTGTTGCTCAGTCATGATAGCAGGAAGGCATATGTGTGTGTGTGTGTGTGTGTGTGTGTGTGTGTGTGTGTGTGTGTGTGTGTGTGTGTGTGTGTGTGTGTGTGTGTATATATATATATATATATATATATATATATATGTGTGTGTGTGTGTGTGTATATATATATATATATATATATATATATATATATGTGTGTGTGTGTGTGTGTGTGTGTGTGTGTGTGTATATATATATATATATATATGTGTGTGTGTGTGTGTGTATATATATATATATATATATATATATATATATATATGTGTGTGTGTGTGTGTGTGTGTATATATATATATATATATATGTGTGTGTGTGTGTGTGTGTGTGTGTGTGTATATATATATATATATATATATATATATATATATATGTGTGTGTGTGTGTGTATATATAAAGGAATTGTGACATATCTCTAATGTGCTGGAATGTCTAGCTGCTGCAGTAGGTTTAATATCCTAATGTGGGGAGTAATGAGGGTTGGAGGACCTCAAATAATTGACAGCAATAAGAGTGCAAGTCCTAGTCAATGCATAAGCATTCCAGACTAAATGAGGAAGAAATATCGCTAAATCATCATTTTAAGTTTATGAGATATTAAAAGGCCTTCTCTAGTCTTTCTATTTTTTTTCTTTCTTGAAACAAGACAGAAACAAACATCTTTGCAGTGGATAGACTATGCCATGGAATTGGTGGGAACAGAATGCTGAGATATAACCTGTTGTCACTCTCTCCCCATTTCCTATTTCTTCCTCTTGTTGAAAAATGGATAGCATTTCATTGTAAGAAATGGAACACAGGGCTAGGTGAAAAATATGGTGGACTGAGCTGTCCTTGAGTATTGCTATGTGGGCTCACATTGCTGAATGGATCCTTGCTGTTATGACTGCTGAACTTTGGATTTGGAGGGGTGTTCTGTACTTTTTAGTGGAATTGCTTCTGTCTTCTGCTGGGTTGCTTGTGTTAAAAGGGTAAATATTTCTGGGATGAAGACCAGATCAGAAGACCTTCTCCAAATGGTCATCCAGGATCTATTTCTTTATGTCACCAGGTAATGGCTGAGTTTTTAACAAAGGATACCTTCTGATTGCACTTCATAAAAGAGACAGTCTGAAATTAGCACCATACATGTTATAGCTATACTTAGCTGATAAGGTGAGTTCTCACATTACTGTCTGTGAGTTTAGATTTTTCCCCCTTAGGGAAACATCAGGAATGCCTTGAGCTAGGTCACCTGTTTCAAGATGTCATTCTTACTACTCGATTTGGGTCTAGTCAAGGCGGTATATATATATATATATATATATATATATATATATATATATATATATATATATATATATATATCAGACTTCTGCTTTTTTATCACTAGAAATGCGTTAAGATCCAAAATTTCCTCTAACCCCTCCTGTGTGGCTAAGTATATGATTTCAGGATTACTCACTGGATTCCCGCAAAAAGGGTTTAAATGAATTCTGTACTAGAGCCAGATGGCTAATAATCTGGTTCCAAGAGCAAGTCATTGTACACAGCTTGGAATAATTGGTAAAGGAGGGATGGATATTGGTTTAAACATTTCTTTTCTAAGCTAATACCCAGAGGAAGAGAATTGTCTTGTGCACGTCTTAGTATCTTTTTACTAAATTCAAAGACTTTCCAAAAGAGACATTTTTTCTGGCAGAGAGACAGATAACAGTCTATCATTATCCCGGAGACAGACTTGGTGGCTAGAAGACAAGAGAAGAAATTCAGCCCTTGAAAAACAGTGACTCCTAATTTTCAGAGCTTGAGGAGGGAATAAAAGTAAAGGTTGCATGTTTTCTATCTTTTTTTTTTCAAAACAAGTTTATTGTTTTAACATATAAGAGAAATATCATAACAATTTTATACAAATAATTAAAAATAGGTATTATTATAATATTCAACAAAACAACTAAAGTATTTACAAAGACATCCACTACAATCAGATCAATTAATTAAACTAAAATACTGTGCTATTGAAATTAGAATTTTTTTAACAAATTTTGTAAATTATCCCATACAATAAAATGTGATGTTTTTCTAGTTGTTCTCATTCTAATTGTGCTTATTTCCATATGACACATTATATTCATAACATTTTTAAATTCATTGAACGAAGGAGGTGTATCTGAAATCCAATTTCTAGTTATTATTTTCCTAGCCACTGCTAGGATAGACCATAACAAGGGAAGCTTAATCTTTTAACACATTGAGGTACAGGTGTGTTGAATAATATAAGAGACTTAGAAATAATGAAATTATCTGTAAAAGAGCCTGCAAAATTCATTAATTGACTTCCAGTATTCTTTCAACTTCATACAGTCATAAAACATATGAGCCCAGTCAGCATTAATTTCTACATTACATCTCTTACATAGATTATCTTTATTATTAATTTTATTCATCATCAAAGGTGTATAAAAGATCTATGTAAAAATTTCCATGTATAAAGTCTCCAGACAATGGAAGATGTAGTTCTATAAGCAGATTCCAATATATATTGTTTATCTTGTTGAGTTGGTGGGTCCCCATTAATAGAGGTGAAATAATTCCAGTATGAATCTACATTGTAAAAAGTTTCTTGTCTGATAATTTTATGTATATATGAAAGTTTACCTTTATCAGAAACTTTATGCTGTAAATTTATTATCAAGTAATCAATCAGTTTTGGAATAGATTCTTTAACTGTTATAGACATTAGATCTATTCTATCAATGAGATGTTGTCTAAAGATCTGAACCTCTAACCAGCAAGTTTCTCTTAGATCAAATTCTTGTTTTAAGAAATCTAGATTTTTAACTTTATTATCAGATATCAGCTGATACCAGTACTTTAGATTATTATCTATAGCTAAATGAGCTCCTTCAGAAGTAGATGACATAAGCATACCCTGAGTATAAATTATAGGGAATACAATAAAATTCCATTCCTATACTTAGGGTGCATGAATATAAAGTTACGATAACTAATAATAATATTTAATGGGTAACAGACCATATGTTTAGGTGTAATAGGTGAAGTACAAAATTCCTTTAGCAACCACAACATGGAGTTATTTATAATCATATTTTTATGTGTTAAGGAGATTTTCATGAAGTGCATACTAATTAGCTCCCAATAATCTTTCCATTTTGACATATGACCGATCTATTAATAAAGTAATAACTTTTATAATAGAAGAGATAATATATAAATTAAAGTCTGGAAAAGAAATACCCCTTGAGACCAGCTATTAGTATGTTTCTTTAATGCAATCCTAGGTCTATTAGGTGCCCATAAGAAATTTAACATTAGTGTATTCAGTTTCTTGATAGTTATTTTTGTAGGTGAAAGTATTATTGATTGTATTAAGTATAAAATCTTGGGGAATATTATCATTTTAATAATTGTAAGTCTCTCCTCCATAGTAAAAAACATATTATTCCAGGTATTAAAAAGATTTTGTATATTAAGAAAACAGGTATTATAGTTATTATATATAATAAATTTAATATCTTTAGATAGTATTATACCTAAATAAGTTTTCTATCTTTTTAATAGAATCAATATCAACAGGAGAAGGTTTAACTAGAACTATTGAACACAGAGTAGCCTTTTCTAAAAGCCTAAACTTATGCTGAGTGAATTTTTGCAACTAAATGAAAATACATTAGTAACTTCAGACATTTGAGATACTGATATGTGATTCTAAGCACCCCACTGTCCAGATATTAAGTGTTAGTGCCCATTGCATCACAGTCAGCATAGACATATACATATGCCCTACTAGTGTTGGGAACCTGCATGTTTCTGCCACACTGCCTGGAATTTTACTTTCTGATGGAGCAGCAGAAATATGGATGGTCTCCAGAGACAAAAATGATACATGACTACAATCCATTCCTGTCACAGACTGCTGAAGGCTGATATCTGGGCAGTTAGATTCTGATTTCAGAATTTGGAAATTGACAAGACAGGGCATTGTTTTTACTTCCATAAATGGAACTGCTAGAGGAGCTTCCCTCCAGGGTATTCAGGCAGCAAGATGGTAGGAAGGACATGGGAGATCAAATAGGCTTCATCCTGTGGTTTGCTGGGAGTAACTCTACTTTCATAGCAGCAGATGGAAATATTCTAATGTAGACTACTACTTTTTAATCACTTATATCTGCCCCGCAGGTTACATAACTTTTTTATTATTTTTAAACTTATTTTTATTATGGAAGTAGCCTCCCAGTGTGTTTCATTATCTATATAGAACACTTTTTTCTAGGTAAATGTCATGTTTTTCTCTACAGCTTTTTAACTGGAGAATTGGAAAACAACAAAAGTAAGAGACCGTAATAAATTATAATCTAAAAGATAATATAGACTTGTCTTGCCTAACAAATGTCAGCTTAATATTTGCGTCATTATGTTCTTGTAAGCAACGTACAAATAGTAAAAAAATCCTTATTTCTCTCTGTTTCTCTTTCTATAAAATGCAAGTTTTTAACTTTTCTGGGCAGACAGTATTTATTTGCATATGATAACTTAAAAGAGTTTTGTACAAAGTCAGTACTTTGCATAGCTGAGTAAACCTGTTACCCTTATGCTATCACCATCTCTTTTCCTTCACTTTAGATTTATATGCATCAGAATGCTCCACTACACAAAAGAGTACAGGAAAATACTGCAGAGTTCCTATATAGAAATGTATTTATCACAACCAAAGACAACAGAAAGTTGTAGAAAGCTGATCAAGCACTTTAGAAGCAATTTGAATGTTTAACCAAATTTTGAATGTAGAACCATACTGTATTTGAAATGCACAGTTTGTCAGCTGTCAAGCAAAATGTGTTATCTAAAAGAAGCTGATTAAAGAGTTTTTTCTTCAAGTTTCCCTTTGTTATTAAAACTAGCTTATGATGTCCAACAAACAAAGAAACAAACAAATAAAAGAGAGCAATCCAGCTTGCTGTCTGCTATTTAATAAAATTAGACTGGGTATATTTTGTATTCCACTTTCTCCCTCCTATTTAGCCTGGCTCTGTGACACAAATAGGGAATGTGGGATGTGCTGTAGCCTTCGGAATGTGGGATGTGCCATAGCCTTCAGAATGTGGGATGTGCCATATGTGCAGACACGTAAAACAGTATGAGTCACATTACTAGTCCACTGTGAGATGCTGTCACCCCACTCTGAGGTACAGCCCAGTGTTAATCCAGTCAAAAAATGTTGCTAACCCTGTCTGATGCATAGTGTTAGTCTGGTATGAGGCAAAGTATTATCCTAAATAGACACAATTGTTAACTTGTTATTAGACACAGCATTAGCTCAGTCTGTAACACATTGTTAACCTGCTATGAGATATTGTTATCTAGTATGAGACGTGGTATTAGCCTAGTCTGAGACAGTACATTACTTCCCCGTGAGACACAATGTTGTCTTAGTGAAAATACAGTGCAACCCTATTCTGAGACATGAGGATAGCCTATTCTGATTAATGTTAGCCCAGTATGAAGACCTGTTTTGGGACCCGATAATAAACATTGCTCTACACTTACATACATGCTCTTGACAACAAAAGTAAGTCAAGGGACTTCTAAGATGGCTGCACACTGAGTAACAGCTTCATTTCAGTTCTCTTAGTGAGAAAACAGAAACTCAAAAAAGATGGCCAGTGAGCTTGCATTTTTTGTAAATTTTGGTAACTGGCTAGTAAGTGTAATGTGGATGCCAGCAAAAAAGTAATTCTAGAACCTGAAAGAAAATCAACCAGAAAAGGTCAGGAGAAAACACTGACTGGCAAGAATTTTGCATCTGTTCAACAAAAAGCAGTGCAAGTTCCAGCTTTGGTGCAAGACATGACTTCCAGTAACCTAGAGAAAAAAGTAAATGTACTCAGAGCTGATTAAAAGAAACCAAACACTGAAGGGGTATGTCAACTCAAAATAAAATTCTGGGAAAATGAAAGAAGCTTTAAACAGATACTTAGATGGGATGATAAAACTGCACAAATCAGAGGTTGAAATGAAGAAAAGGCTGGCTGAATATGAGACTGCTTAAGAAGAGATGCTTCAAAAATAATAGAATTAGAGGACACAGCAAGTAGAGAAAACTTGAGATTTTCTCCTGTACCAGAAGAGCTGGAAAGAACAGACTGTATTAATTTTATGAAAGCACAAATAAGCAACTGGATTAGTATTTGACAGCAGTAGTTGTTAATTGAAAGGACATATATGTATGCTCCAAACCTGGCCATGAGAAAGCAACCAAGACCTGTAATATTAAAGATGCAATCCTACCAGCAGAAAGAGTTGATTCTGATAAATCTGTGGTAGAAGGACAAAGCACTAAAAGTGGGAGACAGTAGAGTGTTTGTGGAAAATGATTACTTTCTGTACACCAGACAAAAGAGGAGTACATGTATTCTACTATTCAGGGAATGTCTAGAAGTAGGCATGAGATTTAAGCTGCTGTGTCCAGCTATTTTCAGAGTACTCTTTCATTGAGGGTCAAAATTATTTTTGATGCAGAACATGCTATGGAGGAAAAGTTTGTCTAACAAATGTTTCAGAGGGAAATGCATGAGAGACAGAAAAAAAAGCACAAGAGTTGACTAGAAGAACTGAGAGTACACTGGAAATTAAGCAGAAACTGCATTTGGGAGATGGAGATCATAGGAAGAAAACAAGCAACTCTGAAACTGACAAATGTGGGATTACAATGCATTAATTATATTTGTGAGACATGACAGAACAAGAAAACCTGGAAATATTGGACTTTTTTGACTTTACTAAACTTGTACAGGACTCCAAAGCATATCCCTACTGCATGTTTTAATGTTTGGAAGAACATTTAGAGGAGGGAAAGAGGAAGGAAAGAGTTAATTGTAAGTAAAACAAAGTTTTGATCATAGCATTACTATTTTTATAATGCATGACAATCTGCATGCTATAAAGTAAAACTTTCACAGTTATTTTCAAGTGTAATCGAGATATTAAAGTAAATAGGTGCCCCTGTTTTTTTCTTCTTCTTTCTATCTCCTGGTTCACTTTTAAGAAATGTAGGGACTACAATGTGAAAAAAAAGAAAAGTCTGGACAAAAGAGCATGGTACAAGAAAACATTATGTGCTTTTTCTTATTTTTGCATAGATAAATTACTGGATAAATGCTCTTGGCTTAATCTAGTAAAAATTTTTAAGTGGTAGAAAATAAATAAAAAGAACACTAAATATTTATTTTATTTATTGATTTATTTTACATTTGTTGACCGGGCTAGCTGGAGACATGTCCATTTTCAGTAGAGGCCCGGGTAGAAAAGCTCTAAGAAATCATATAGAGTTAATACAACGTTAAAATAGAAGTTATTACAGATATTATAAGAACTGTAATTATCGGAAAAACATTTTTTTTTTTTTACACAAGTAGTACAAATTAGAATACTCATAGTGATTTTGTGAGAAGGTACAATATACATATATGTTATATGCAGTAATATTGTTTATTGATACATAAAGGGAAGTTAATAAAGGATGTAGGGTGAGATATAATAAATAGGAGAAGATTTAGTCGGGGTTAGTACAGGAGCATAGCCAGTGATTATTGAGATATAGTTTTAGATTCCTTTTAAAAAGTGAGAGAGAAGTCTGAGATGTGATTTCAGAGGGTAGTTTATTCCATAGTTTTCCAGTAGAGTTAGAGAACAATGAGTCACCTGCTGAGTTGTTGGGTTTAGTAGTATTGATCAGCAGTTTGTTTGAGGAACGTAGATTTTTGAGATTATTATAAGGTGTAATGAGGCTAGAGAGTATTGGAGTGTTGCTAGGTTGATACAGGGTCTTGTAGGCTATTGTGAGCTGGTGAAATTGAAGCTGGTTAAGAAATTCAAGCCAGTTTAATTGTTTTAGATTTAAACAGTGATGGGTTCTGAAAGGAGAGCCTGTAGCAAATCTAGCAATATTATTATAGGATGTTGCTAGTTTATTGAGGTTGTTTTTAGAGAGATTGGTGTATATGGGAGAGGCGTAAAGAAGAGTGGATATTAGGTGAGTTCTGGCTATAGCGGTCCTAGCTCCTGGTGTAAGATAGGGTTTAATTCTGTAAAGGGATCCCAGTTTTTTGTTAACTAATTTTATTGTGGTGTTTATGTGAGTATCAAAGTTAAGATTGTTGTCTATTGTTATTCCTAACAGTTTAGTGGTAGGGTCAGGAGAGATAAGAGTACCATTGTTAGAAGTGAGATTGAAATGTAAAGAGGTGGACTTTCGGGTTGGTGTGAAGAGTAGCAGTTTAGTTTTTTTAGGGTTTAGAAGGAGGCAGTGGTGTGAGAACCATTGTTCTACAGTGTTGAAAGCTTTTTGGGTAAGAGTCTGAAGTTCAGTTTGAGAAGTGGCTGAGCAGATTATGGTAGAGTCATCTGCGTATTGAATGCAGGTGGAGTATGGAATAGCTGTTTGCAGGTCATTAATGAAGATGGAAAATAGGAGTGGGCCTAATATGGAGCCCTGTGGGACACCGAGGGAGATAGAAAGGTGATTAGATAGTTTATTTTGCCAGAGTACAGCCTGCTGACAGTTTTCAAGGTAAGATGTAAACCAGTTCATAGATAGAGGATCACGTGAAAGAGAATTTAGTGTATGAAGGAGTAGTTGGTGATTAACCATGTCAAAAGCTTTGGATAAGTCAATGAAGACTGCAGATGAAAGAAAATTTTTGTTGCAGTTATTGTTGATGCAGTTTGTGAACCATAGCAGGGCCATGGTGGTACTATGGAAAGGTCTGAAAACATGTTGACAGTTGGCAAGTAGGTTGTTCTGGAGAAGGTGGTTAATAAGTTGTTTATGGATGCATTTTTCCATAATTTTTGCAATAGGGGATAGTAAAGCTATGGGTCAAAAGTTAGAAAAGTCATTGGCATTCCCCCCTTTATGTAGTGGGATGATATGTGAAATTTTCCAGATAGATGGGACAGTTCCTTCGCTTATGGATCTATTTATCAGAATGGAAATGGGATAGTCAATGGCTTTAGCTCCTTTTTGCAAGAATTCTGCTGGGAGTTTGTCAGCTGAGGGGGTGGTATGTTTTAACTTTTGGAGAAGGGAGGAAATGTAGGAAGTAGACACTGGTTGTAGGTGAAATAGAAGGGGTGGATTTGTAGAAGAAGTGGGCAGGTTAGAGGTATCAGGAGATAGGTGGCTAGCTAGAGTTTGGATGGTGTCTGTGAAGAAAGAGTTAAAGGCATTTGCTGTTTCTGTGAGATTCTCAGGGTTTGAGCCTTGTGGGTTGGGTGTGATTAATTGACCTGGGAATAGAAGATTGTTAATACTAGTCCAAAATTTTCTAGGTTCCTTGGGAGAGGTTTGTTGTAATTGGAGATAAAAGTTATTTTTGTCTAGCAGGATGGCTTTTTTTGTACTGTTTCTATGTTCTCTAAAGGTTTGGTGGTCTATAGGATTCCTAGTAGTATGCCATTTTGCCCAGGATTTATTTCGAAGTAGGATTTTTTTGTTTAGTATTGTTAGTGACCCAAGGGGCTGGTTTAGCTTTGATTCTAATAGAGCGAGTTGGTGCGTGGTGGTCAAGGGTGGCTAAGAATGTGGAATTAAAGTATTCCACTGCTTCGTTTAGAGGGAGAGTTTTTAATGGTGTCCAATTACATTGTTTCAGTTCTGTTTGGAAAAGTTCTGGGTTAAATTGCTTTTTTGAGCGTATTGTTCTGAAAGTGTTAGGGAATAATATGTTGGTTTTATGTCTGATAATATATGTTAGTGAATGGTCATTTAAGTTATCTGGAAGGGTTCCTGTTATGTAGGTTTGCTGAGGAGTACTAGTAAGTATCCAATCCAAGGTACTTTCTTTGTTATTGAGTCTATTGGTTCTGGTAGGGCAGTTTATTAGTTGTGAGTAGCCATATAGGTTGATATGGGTGGTGGGGTTTATATTAGTACAGGAATTCCAATCTATATTAAAGTCCCCAAGGACTATGGTTTCTTGTGGGAGATTAATAGAAAGCCAGTTAAGGATATACTCAAGTGTATTAATGTTATTTCCTGGGGAAAGATACACACAGATGATATTTATGGCTTTACATGTGTTGACCTGAAGTTTGGAGATAATTATTTCTGCACTATTGTCCAAAGGTAAGTTAAGATTTATAGTGCTGACTTGTAGCTCTGTTTTATAGAGGATTGCTACCCCTCCTCCCTTTTTGGAAGTACGGTCAAGTCTAATGATATTGTAACCAGGTGGGGTGATTTTATTGTCTATAATGGTAGGTTTTAGCCATGTTTCTGATAAGCATAGGATATCAAATAGGTGAACCTGTAGGAGGGCATGAACTTGAGCAATTTTATTGCAAATACTATGTATAGTAAGATGTGCTATAGAGAGTGAGTTGGCAGGTTTGGCAGGTGATAGGGTCATAGTTTTGTCTTGGTTGTTGTTTGCAGTGGTAAGGGGATAGTTAGGGCCAGGGTTGGGATGAATGTACCCATCTAATAGTGAGTGGGTGAGTGTTAAAGGTTTAGGCTTTTGAGGCTTACAATTAAAGTCAAATAATTTTCTAGTTTTTAGGTTAGTGAACTTAATGAGTGCTAATCTATGATATTTGGCTAGTAGGTAGCTGGGTTTGAAAATGAGGTTTAGGAGGTTTCGAGAGAAAGGTATTGTTGGTGTTGAGGTGTGTTTAGATGGGAAGGGAAGGGTATAGTGGAGTGAAAATTCATAGGAGGTAAAGAGATAGGTGGTGGCTAGAGGAGGTAGGAGAAAGACCCAAATTAATAAATGTAATTTGTGGGGGATGATTGACATAGACATTTTAAAGGTTGGTGAGGTGAGAGAGAGATGGGAGGTAGGTATTAAAAGCACTTATGATATAGTAGTAGGTTGGGTATTAGAGCAAAGAGGGATGAGAGGTAGGTATAAGTGGGTGGGTTGTAAAAAAGGGGGTTGGGAGTGTTAATGATGTGTTTTATATGATAGGAGTAGGTATAGAGGGGTATATCCTTTAGGGGAATAAATGTAGGAGCACTGGGGTGGGTTTCCTCTAGGAAATAAATGAGTGCTTTTAGAGGAAACTGGGTAACTAGTTCTTATGTCTCCATGGAGACAATCTGATAAGGATCAAGAAAAACACAATACTTTCTTTCAATGAATAGGAGATAATGTTTTCTGAAAGCTTTCAAGTGTTTTTCCAATCTGGCAGAGCAATAAAGATAACACAAAAACAGACAGCGCTTGATAGAAGCACATGCTATACCATGCTTCTTAGCACGGATAACCTTGCATATAGGGTAATCCAAGTCTGTAAGTGTGGATGTCAGTCTGGAACAATTGCTCCTATTAGGATGGTTAAACTTAAAAATTTGAAGATGTACATAGTTTTGTGTGTTACAATTAAGTTAATAGGTTTTAGGGGTGTTCTGGGGTGTGTTTGTTATTTTATTTGAGGGCTTTCACTAAAACAACATTTTTGTAAGATGTGCCATAGCTTCAAATTGATATGACAAGAAACAACTGCATAAAAGATCAGCCTACCAAATACTAGTGTATGCATGTAACAAAAAACCTGGAACTAGACATTAAAAAAGCTGATACACGTAACAGGTGGGAATAATAACTTCTCAACATAATGACAATGTTTTCTATATTATCATTAAATGGGTCTCACAGATATATATAAAGGAATAGTGAACTGTATTAGAAATGTACAATGCAAATAGTTATGCTACAGGAGACACATTTGGAAAGAACTGAACATGTGAATTTGATAAAGAAAGTTTTTCAGGATGGTTATTTAGCAGAATACTCAGGACAAAGGGAACAGGCAGTACTTATGTTAATTGCAAGAGGAGCTCCAATAGTAATATAAGAGAATAACAAAATGATGGTAGATTTGTAGTACTAAGGGGCTAATGGCAAGGGAGGAGGATTACATTGGCATGTATTTATATTTCACCTAAAACTGCTATAACAGAGCTTAAGAAAATTCTGGGAGAAATAATCAGCTTTCAGCAGGGAATATTACTTATAGGTGGGGACTGGAATTCAATTTGCAGCAATGAAGATGTATCTGGGGGTCCTAGAAGGGAAAATATAACAAAAGAGGGTAGATTTTTGCAGAAAGTTATGAAAATATTTGACGTGGAAGATGATAATTCAGTCGTAGGAGTTAGAGTGAATTTACATATTGTTCCCCAAGATATAAAAACTGGGCTATGCTAGATACAATTCACATTTCATAGGAACATGTGTATTTAATTGAAAGTTTTGATATGCATCCAATAACTATTTCAGATCATACACCAATAATTACTAAAATAAAAATCCGGGGTTGTAAAAAAATGAGACACTGACATTTTCACACTTATCTATTGAAAAAAGAGGAATTTAAGGAATGGGTAGTGGAAATTTTTCGGGAGTTATTACAGAAGATAAAAATTTCTACTGAAAATATAGTTAGGGAGTGGGATAACATTAAAGTGGAGTTTAAAAATTGGGTGGGAATAAAAGAAAGAGAGATAAGGTTAAGAAGTAATGAGAATTATTTAGAGTGTCTAACAAAGGTTAAAGTATTGCAGAATAGGAGGAATTCCACAGAACAAGAGGAGCAATTGCAGAATGCTAAACAAAAAATAAGGGATTACCTTGGTAATATGCATGAGTTTAAAGACTGCTGTTAAGCAACTGTTTTTTTATAGCAACTTCAGAAAACAAAAACATTTAAAACAACAACTCAGGCAACAGAAAGTAGAAAGGGTTGTCGCCAAGCTTAGGGAGCCTATAACAAGAGATCCTGTAGAGGTATGGGAAATATTTCAGAAATTTTATGAAAATCTGTATGAAGCAGGGAGTATTTCAGAGCTACACAGTTAACGCTCCTATACATAGCAGAAAGCTATAATTCAAAGTGGAAAGAGATGATGAAATGTAAATGTTTATGGAAGAATTAAATATGCCAGTGATAGAGCTAGAATTACTAACAGGAAAGGAGGAGATGAGATAAAATGGTGATGTATAACCAATCTACAGGAAAGTCCCCAGGAAGAGATGGCATTCCTGTGGAAGTTTGGAAGCTAGGAGGGAAAAACTGATAAAGATCTGGAAGGTTTTGTTTAGAGTATTTTAAGAGAAACAGAAGCACCAACATTCTGGAAGAAAGCAGTGTTGGCTGTAATACTTAAAAAGGGTAAAGACCGATCAGATTCAGCTTTGTGCAGGCCCATTTCAATCCTAAACCATGATTATAAAGTGTTTATGTGTATAATATATAAAAGAATGTCAAAGGTGATGCCAAAATTGATAGATATGGATCAATGTGGTTTTGTGGTGGGAAGGCAAATATTTCACAACATTAACAGAACAATGATGATCCAGAGGGAAGGAGAATGTAAGAAAATACCACTGTTGTTGGTGGGTCTTGGTGCAGAGAAAGCATTTGACAGAATAAGCTTTGATTTTATGAGCAGGGCAATGGAAACATTTACATTCCCTGATAAAAATTATAAGGTTGATTAGGAGGATATGTAAGAGATTGGAGGTGAAAATTAAAGTGAGTGGGTTCCTCTCTGATAATTTCTGTTTAAGCAGAGGAACCAGTCAGGGTTGCCTTCTTTTCTCTTTGTTATTTGCATTATGTTTAGAACCATTAGCAAAGAAAATAAGGGACTCAGAAATTCAAGGATATGATTGCTATGGTAGTCAAGAAAAGCTGGCATTTTTTTGCAGATGATATTATTTTATACACGATAAAACTAGAAAAGGAGATATCAGTGTTGTAGAACATTTTGAGACAGTTTCAAGTCTTTTTAGGATACAGAATTAATGAAGCTAAAACAAAGGCAATAGCTGTAAACTATGTACATGCACACAAATTGGTTCAGCAATATCTATATTTATGGAGACATGATAAAATTAAATACTTAGGAGTATGGGTTAAAAAGGATTCTGTTGTGGCAGTTAAGGATATGTGGGAAAAGACTAAACAAAAGATTATACTAAAACTGAGAAAATGGAATCTTTGTTTTATGGATATGGATAGCAAGATACGAGCAGTCAAAATGTTTTAGTCCCTTTAGTTTTATACACAGATTAGGCATATTTTTATCAACTAGAGGAGAAGTTGTGGATAGCAATTAATAAAGAGATGAAGGATTTTATTTGGGAGGGGTAAGACGGCAAGAGTCAGGTGGGATAAGCTGATTCTTCCAACAGGACAAGGTGGTTTGGGATTACCTGATTTGAAGGGGTATTTAAGAGCTACACAGTTAAGGCTCCTATACATACCACAAGCAGAAAACTATAATTCAATGTGGAAAGAGATGATGACGAAACAGGGGGAAAGCTCAAGAAATAAGGAGAGACTGGAATTCTGGATACTGATCCTTAAGGAAAATAACAATAATCATACAGAATATTATATTCCTGAAGTAGCAGAAAGTATTCTAAGAACTAAGCCAGCACTGGAATGGAGAAAGATTTTGCCGATAGAGATGACTACAACTAGGGATACAGACAATAGGCAAGACAGGGCTGGAATTTATTGGACAAAACTAAAGAAAGAACCAAGGTACTGGGAGTAAATAACTAGTGAGGGAAAGGTAATAGAATGGGAAGAGGCCAAGAATTTATTTGGACCGCAGGCTAGAGATTGTCTTCCATATCAAGGATTGATATCAGAGTATAGACAAAGAGAAAGGAATAGGGGGATCCCACGTGAAAGACCAGCACTGGCAGAGTTTTTAGTATAATCTAGAACAGAAGCTGCTGTTAAAAAAGGGATAATTAGTAGAGCATATAAAATGTTGCATGATAACAATAAAAGACGATCAGAGGAGGTTAGAAAAGATTTGAAAGAGAGACTAGATAAGCAATTCACAAAGAAACAATGGGGGATAGATGCATGTCTCCTAAATATGTAAGTCTAGAAGATGTAGGATCTTTGCTTGTAAGTGTTTATATAGGTATTTTTATACTCCAGGTAGACTCCAAGGACTTTTTTCCAGGTAGATAGCAAATGTTGGAGATGTAATGGGGAAGAAAGAGGTAATTGGGAAAACATCATGGCAGACTTAAAAAAAGTCCCAGCACACTACTCTATCAGAAATACTGGGTGAGCAAATTGGTATAACAAGAGAAATGAATTTTTGAGCTGTGATACAGAATCAGAATTGCCTAGACATAGTAAGGCCTTGCTGATTCTAATTATGGTGGCTGCCAGAAAAGCAGTTACTAGAAAATGGAAATCAAAGTCTAAACCATCTGTATTAGAAGTAGTAAATATAGTAACAGAGATAAAACAACTGGAAATGAAATCTTTAGAAAAAGGTAGAAGCAAATTACATAAAATGGGAATTGTGGGAACAATAAATGCAGCATAACATTTTGGAAGAGGAATGAAGGTTAAAAGACGGTAGGATTTGAATGAGCTATGTAATGTTTGACTGACAATGACTGGAGAGATTATAAGTGATGTGTAATGTTTGCAACTAAAAACATGTCCATATGATTTGTTTTCATTTATATAAGTGTATGATTGCCTATGTCATAAGTGATAATCTAATAAAAATGTTTCTTGTTTAAAAACAAACAAAAAAATCAAAAGGAAGTCAACTTGTAGTCTGTGCAATAAATGCTGCTAGCACCCTGCAACTGCTCCTTCCCCATGACCTCTCTCCGTTTTCACTTCATCTATGATCTCTTAAATGCAGCTGTAAATCACTACCTTGCAGCATACTCTGATAACTCATTCTGTGTATTTAACAGGCTTTCCTGAAAATTAATTCAGTTCAAGATGAAACTTTCCTGTATTTGTAACCGGTATCTCTTCTGCCTCTTCTATCCTTTTTCTAAACCTATTCTTTCTCCAGTCTACCATTCAAGATGTTAAGCAACCACATAATGTTCCCTATCCCTCTTTTTTCCCAGAAAATCCATCCATCTCCCTGATTACCTTTACCTAGCAGTGATGTTGGCAAAGCCTTCTTCTGCATAATGGCGGCAAGAGTGTAGCCCGGCATATACTAAAAGGATATTTGCTGATCTCTCTAACCTTTGGCCTATTGCAATATTATTACCTAAATTCTTGAAAGATGTATTTATAAGCAACTCCTCCACTATCTCCTACAAGAATGTCTCTTAACATCCACCCAACATCATGGCTTCTTCCCAATGCACAGTACAACTACTACCCTCCTATCATTCACTAACACTATAAAAGAATACAGGAACTCAGACAAACTTGCTTCCTCCTTATTCCTTGACCTGTCTAAAGCCTTTGACAGTTTCTCACCCTAAACTCATGTACAAACTGTATCGGCTTGGACTATTGCTGGCTTCATTACAATGGCTTAATATTTACAGGCTCCAATCTGTAAAATGGCAGAATATTCTTTCTTCTTACCTGCAAGTTTCCACTGGTTTACCCCAAGTCTCTATTCTTGGTCCCCTCCTCTTCAATATCTTTATCAATTACCTCTATACTTCCATACATCCAGCCTCTGATAAAATATGCTGATGATTCTACACTCATACGTGCATCTAATAACCTGCTTCAACACCTCCACGTTATGCAAGAAGCTTTTATTTCTCAGTTGAGAAATGGCTCCATAATGCTCAGCTAATACTACAGCATAAAAAAGTTACTGCTATTTTTCCCCAGATCACACATGCCTGATAAATCTTTTCCCTAAACAAAATTGAAATTAAAGTAGTCTCCCATACTAAACTTCTTAGAGTGGTTATAGTTAATAACCTTAAATTTGACTTGCATATTCAAAATAACCAAAAATTAGGAATGCTCTACAGGCATAAAAACTTCCTTAGTAACACAATCAAAACCGCTCTTGCCACTAGCTAACGTTTTCCATCTCTCTTATACAGTGCTCCCATCCTAACCCACCTACTGACAACAGTTAAAAATAAGTTGGAGGCATGCTGTAATAAGGTTGTAAAATTTGCTACAACAAACGATACCACAGCCACCACTACGGTGCCCTTAAGGCACTGAATTGTGTTAAACTGACTTACTACTAAGATTGCATACAGAATTTTTACTTAGTTAATATGATGTTCTTCTGTATTAGGTTTTGTAATAACTTTTTAACTGTAACCATATTATGTCAATATGGAGCTTTTCTCCTCAGCCCTCTGCTGAAAATGGGGTATTATCTCAGCTGGAAATTCCTGGTAAACAAATGTCAAATAAAATAAATAAAATAAAATATTTATTTTGTGCAGTGAAGTATACTAGAATATAAATTAAAATGCTTGGCTTAATTACCATGGTTTGGAGTCAGAGTTTTTTTTATCTTTTCAAAATACTTTAGTTTTTCACCAAAGTTATACCTGGCTGCACCTATTTTTTCACTTGTCTGTCTTCCCTCCTCATAAATTTACAGTTTTCCCCTATATGGTATGCTTATTATCAGATATTTCATTTGTATGTAGCCTAGAGTGATAAAATGGGTAACTCAGAGGATTCAGAAAAGCAAGACTAGCACAGATAAAAGCGGGCATTAATCTGCGGTACAGAGTCAGCTTGATGTTGGAATGCAAACTCTCTTCCTATTGCAAAAGTTCACGATCCGCTCCTAGATGCAAAGACCACTTGCAAACTTAAGCCGAAACTTCTTAAGCAGTAGAACAGCAGAGATCAGAACCCAAGATAAAGTCCCTGTAAACAATGCAGCAGGCTCACCAATTGTTCTCTGAAGCCTAGCAAATATAAAGCAATTGTTAATCAGTTTCTAGACTGCAAGCTGCCCAGCAATTGAAATAATGCAGCTACAAACATGCTTCAGTCATAGACAGATCCAAGAATGACATGTCTGCCAGCAAATTTTCACTCTAAGACAGTCATTTTAACATACCATCAAAGTGAACTACTGATAACCGTGCATGTGCAGGGCACAGTTACATTATGAGGTGCTACAGGTTTAACAGCAGTCCTGGGTTACCATGTCCTCGGTCTTCAAAGTGAACCACAGATAGTCATGGCTTTTACAGGTCACAATTACATAATGAGGTGCTACATACTTAATAGCAGTCCATCGATCCATCTTCAACCCATTTTCCCATTTTTGCACATGGGGTCGGGGTGTCACTTCAACAGTAACAATCGTCTTGAGCCAAGGTTTACAATGCCGCATGACTAGCCCTGCTGCGGTACTTCATCTGTACTACTCACTCACACACACACTCGCTCCTAGGGCCAGTTTAGAGTGTTCAATCCACCAATACCACTCAACCTGTTAGAGTAAGAAATCTGGACAAAGCAATAAATAATGAGGGGACAAAGGCCCAAAAATAGGTACACTTTTTAAATATTGCTCTTACAAACTTAGAAAATAGATAGAACAGCAGGTTTTGCATTAGTATGAATTTTCTGAAGGCTACGAAGGGTGAAACTCAAATGACTGTCATTATTTTCTAACTTCAACCCTCAATGATTTTCCAGGGATTTACCTGCAAACCAATATTTTATGAGAAACAGACAAAAAATATGAGGGAAAAATCTGGGCATTCTGCAAAAATCTGTACAGTTGAGAGGTATGATTATCCACCTGATGCATATCTTTGGAGTGTGGAAGGAAACCAGAGCACCCGGGGGAAACCCACACGACTGCAGGGACAACATGCAGACTCCGCACAGAAGGTACACCAACCAAGAATTGAACCAAAGTACCTCTTGCTGTAAGGCAACAACACTAACAGCTGCACCACCGTGGCTGCCCAGCTTAGGTTATCATGTCCTTGGTCCTCAAAGTGAACCACTGATAGCTGTGGCATGTGCAGAGCACAGTTGCATAATGAGGTGCTACGGGTTTAATAGCAGTCCTGGGTTACCATGTCCTTGGTCTTCAAGGTGAACCACAGATATTCATGGCTTTTACAGGTCACAATTACATAATGAGGTGTTACATGCTTAATAGCAGTCCATCCATCCATCTTCAACCCATTTTCCCATTTTTGCACATGGGGTCGGGGTGTCACTTCAACAGTGACAATTATCTTGAACCAAGGTTTACAATGTTGAGTGGCTAGCCCTGCTGTGGTACTTCATCTGTACTACTCACTTGCACACACACTCGCTCCTAGGGCCAATTTAGATTGTTCAATCCACCCAATGCATGTCTTTGGAGTGTGGGAGGAAACCAGAGCACCTGGGGGAAACTCACACAACTGCAGGGATGACATGTAGACTTCACACCGAAGGTACACCAGCCAAGAATTGAACTGAAGAACCTCTTGCTGTGAGGCAACAACACTAACAGCTGCACCACTGCGGCTGCCTAGCTTAGGTTACCATGTCCTTGGTCCTCAAAGTGAACCACTGATAGCTGTGGCATGTGCAGGGCGCAATTACATAACAAGGTGCTATGGGTTTAATAGCAGTCCTAGGTTACCATGTCCTTGGTCCTCAAAGTGAACCACTGATAGTTGTGGCATGTGCAGGACACAGTTACATAATGAGGTGATACTGGTTAAATAGCAGTGCTGGGTTACCATGTCCTTGGTCCTCAAAGTGAACCACTGATAGTCGTGGCATGTGCACGGCAAAGTTACCTAATGAGGTGCTATGAGTTTAATAGCAGTCCTAGACACAGTTAGCTGTTGCTGTTTCATCCATCAGGACAGTTTTATTGATCCCGTCTTTTGCTGACACCTGCATGACCACTGTGGCTATGATCATCTCATTTAAAAGAATGTTAATATTGTTGTTGAAGGACATTGCTGTGTCTGAGACAAACACACTGCAGAGCACCAGGTCTACAGGTGACCATTTTACATACCACTATTAACTTTTTTTGTCCTGAAAAGAGACCCTTTTAACACCACACTTTATATTCTCCTATCTACCACCTTCCTACACATTATACCATTTTTTCTCCTCCTCACAGCCATTTAAGCTTACCCATTAGCTTTGCCTATGGTACTAAAGCCAAAACATTGTTGAAGCCAAGATGTTGCATCAGCCAGGTTGCCCTTTTTCTGTTCCATGATAACCCCCATGAAACCTGAAGTTTTATCCCTTAGAATGTTATCCATCACATTCCTCTTAAGCATGGTCAGGCATACTGGCTTGAAGTTTCCAAAACTGGTTCTACATCTTACTTTGGAGATGCATTTTTAGACTATGTGTGAATCCATGTTGAGACAGAGTGCAAGTCTTGTCTGTTATGCAGTGTTTTGTGTTTGTTTTGTACAACTTTCATTTCCATTGATTTATCTGATATTTCCATGGCAGATACACTTTCTGAGGATCTCAGCTATACATGATTAGCATTTCTTTTATTAATCACGTGTCAAATAAAACAAAATAAATAAAAAAATAAAAATTGTTTGTAGCCAGTGCAGAGTACAACGTGACTAACTGCAGTTCCTGAATGGAGTCACCTGAATTGTAAGAGTTTGCTAGTTCAAGAAAGTGGTCTGCTGTTTTTGTAATAAAATGAGAAGAAGCATCTGTCTCACAAGAAACCTGCCAGCAACATTTGGCTACCAGTAAAGCTGAGCACTGTGTGTATGTGTGTTAGCTTTTCTGGTGTACTACTGACAGTTTGATATTACACATACAGCTCAGAGAACAAAGTGCTGATGTTAGACATTTTCAGTATCCAGCTTTTGCAGATTTCATCTACTGCCAGCCCCTCAAATGTGAGTTTTTAATCAATCAATTAATTAATTAAATACATTTGAAATTATATTTTTTGGTATTTCAGTAGCTAACTGCATTGCAACATTCTGAATATATGATAGCACTGTGAAAGATGAAATCGCCCATGACAACAGGATACCGACGTGCATTGACATCACTCATCACCTAAAGTTTGCCGACTCACATTAACAGTTTGGTTTGCTTTATCTAGTGTATAAATAACAGCTTGTTAATAAGCTCCTTTCCTGTGTCACACTTTTTGCCTCTAATTTTGGCTGCTTGGGTTGATGAACCTGTTATTGCCAGGACTGATGAGAGGTATAACGTATGGAAAATTGGAGTGGGGGTATTTACACAAAGACAGATAACCTATGATTGTCAAAAGGGGACTCTAGGAGGGGTGGACAGAGGGAATAATTACATGTGTGTGCGCTACACAAAATTGTCACATGCATCCTTATGTGTGCACTGCACAAAGCTATCACTCATATATTTTTTTGTTAGCACCATAAAGTTGTTGCATGCACCCTTATGTGTGCACTGCACAAAGTTGTCACATGCATCCTTATGTGTGCACTGTACAAAGCTGTCACATGCATCCTTATTTTGAATAATCTGTTAGCAACGGTGAATAGAAGTTCATATTTGAATATAGCATTCTGGTGATGCTATTGGATACTGGCTACTTGGTGCTCATTCTTAAATGAAATGCTGAAAGTGCCCATTTATTGAAAAGTCTGGCAGTGTGTTTTATTATCCCAGCCCCTAAATGTACTTCATTCACATGGTTGCAAACTCTAGGCTAGTTTTCAGAGAGAGTTCAGTTCTCCAGTCCAAATTTTACTTGCAGCAATATCATCCCTTTGCCCAGCTGCTACTTTTTTTCAAATTCACAGATGAAGCTTGATTAGCCCCATGCCAGCTCAGACTTCATATATGTTACTGTGAAACAGTCAATAATGTTACATAAATTCACATATATAACCACTAAAAGCAGTCTGAAAACAGATTCCAACATGCAGATGACTGCAACGGTTAGAAAAACATTTTATATAGCCCACCTAATCATGAAGGGATTCACATCTAGATCAGGGGAGGTCATCGTGTTCTTTTACTCATCCCTCATCAGGCCCATAATTGTACAATGCCCTTTTTTTTTGATGACCTTACCAGACACCTGCAGCAACTGGAAAAGACCCCAAAGTACCTCACCAAGAGAATCAAAGGGCTCAAAATGCCCAGATGCCATATGCTGCCCAGTTAAAGAGCTCTACTACCGCTGTAGTGCAGGCCTGTTCTGCTCGATGTGTGCGCCATGTAAGCAATGTCCAACCCGGAATTAATGGACATGCTGCACCACCTCAAATCCAAATCATCGAAGAGACGCGCTTGGAGACCTAGAACCCAACAGGACACTAATAAGGACATGCTATGCTGGAGGGACAGATTCATAGATCCATAACACTCCTCAGAATAAAATCCCAGTCCAGTAGTGGCAGTCCAGAGTGACTCTCTTTTCATTGAATCTTGGTGAGTTGTGAAGAACCTATGAACCTATTACTAGATTCATACATGGCACATTTCTGCTAATATTCATTTGATTTGATTTTAACTCGTATTTTATGCACCTTCCTTGCTAGTAAACTAACATATACATATTGTAACCATAGCAGGAGTTTCTTCAGCATATCTAACTGTGCACTTATGGGAAACATAACCAAACCTTAAATATGTTTATCTTTGCCAGAATACTGATTATTTTAGACAAAGCGACTACAATGGCAGTATACCATGTTGCTATAACATGGCTTAGGCAACTCAGACATTAGAACACTTGGGTTCAAGTACATCCTTCCTCCCTGATCCACCTGAACCTGAGAATTTAACTTGATCACACAATTCCAGAAGTCACAGGGCTGAAAGAAAGACTCCCAGCAAAAACAGTTGCTTTAGGAGCTGGTAAAGAGCAATTTAAAGAAAGTTACATGTTGGGCACAAAAGGCACTTAGTTCATATTAGATTGATGCCAGACTTTTTAAAATAGAAATAAAGCAAATTAATCTATTTATTAAGTAGAATCTGTCAGTGCTGCAGAGCTGTCTGAGTGCCTCAGGGTGATTTAAGATAAGACAGATTATATCTTCTTTTCACGAAAAAAAAAAGCTTTGACAGCATAAAATGCATGCCCCATGGCTCATATTGCATAAGCTTGTTATCTACACATCTCTGACACTCGCTCCTCTCTAATGGCTCTGTCTGAAGACAGAAAGACTAATACATGGAAAACAGTAAAGTGCAGTTAAAATGCAAAATATTTCTGTGTACTGTATAGCAAAATGTACAAAAATGATGGGGATACTCAGAAACAAATGACATACATTACATAAAATAAAATAAGCAGTCTCATTTAGGGAGGAGGCGACTCACAGGCACACATGGAATAGCACAATTAATATTTATGTAAATGATAGCATGATGACATGCAAATGAGGGAACAACATGTTAATGAGAACCAAGGTGTATGCAAATGATAAAAATCAAAAACGGTGGACTGATTTAGAAATGGCTGTGCGCCATCCAATTAGTTCCCATGATTTCCACATCTGGCACATATGTAGCCTATACAGTATTTTGTGTGGAATGACTGTTCACAGGGCCATATAGTTAGTAGCTGCCCACTTTGCCACCCACAAAGAACTCAGTGTGCAAGTGCTGTGAACGTAGGCAACAGGCCACTCAAAATGGGGTTCCCTGTTGCGTTGCAGATGATACAGGATACACCTTTGAAATATGGCTGATGTCCCTCACCAACAGCTTCTAGATCATGGTGGAAATGGTGTATAACACTGTATAGTTGCAGACATGGAACATCATCAAACATGTTCAAAATGCTGAAGAGGCTTGCTTCTGCTGCTTGGATACACCTGGTGGAACACTGCAGTATGCTCTGGAGACATGCAAAATATTTGTGGTCTGCACCATGCCTTACAATTTAATGGCATAACACTATATTTGACATGGGATAGTATAAGACAAGGAAACATACCTGTGGCAGCAGTGATGGGGGACTCAGTAGAGAAGTCATTGGAGGAACTGACTGCAGAGGTACCTGATATGAGTCAGAGATGGGAATGACATGTTGCAGCACTAGCAAAGGAGAGGTGTATGGTTCACAGGCAATGGCTGTAACAAGGATAACACAGTATACAACTAATGCATACAAAAGTATATTTAGACTGTGCAGTGCAGTACAATACATTAATTACACTGGGATTAGATATTACCATATCCACATAGGCCTGAGGGGGTTGGATGGGTGCAGTCATCATCATTTGCACAGGTAAGGTGGTGCAGAATGGTAGGGGGAAACAATACTAACATAGGTCGAAGAGTTATGGGCAGTAGATTTGGTAGCCATTCATATGACTAGGCAACTGGGGGAGTCAGGGATGACATCCCCCATTGAGCGGGTGGAGCTTCTGAGACTGGGAATGCTGTATGGCCCTGCAACAGCAGGACTGGAGGCATTTTGTTGGTTGATGACATATCACATTGAGAACATGTACAGAAACATCACTTTGCCCCCCCCCCCATGTGGTTTGGGAGTATCTACGACCTAGTTAATGACCATGGACAGTTATTGCACTTGGCAGAGCTACAGGAGACTGGAATGGCATTGAACTTTGTGACTCTAAATAGCTTGGCTGATGAGGTGTCCCCATGATGGAGCCTAAAGAAAATAATTCACACCGATGGTACTATCACACCAAGGTGAAGAGGCAGCCATGGAAATGTTAATAGTGATGCTGTCTCTAGAATAGTGTGTGTGTATCTGCATAAGCCTAGGTATGACAATACACTGCTCATTCATCCCCTAACATGGACATAGTGGGTAGTTACATGCAACCTTATGTATGAACCAGTGGTAACAATTAGACCACTACTGTTCTCAACAAGAGTATCTGTTCTAGGTGCCTATATGACATGTTACTCTGCATGCATTGCAGGATGTCCTGCAGTCCCTGAAGTGGATGTACTGTATATTCTCAGACCACACAGCACAGTAAACATATCTGAAATGATGGGATTGCTGGCCATCTCTGCCTGTATCACTGACCTGCACATCTGCCGGTTAATGCCAAGAGTGACACTCAGGTCGGGAAATGTCTTGGAGGCATGACAGTGATGTCCACCACACACCTGTCCCATATACTCGATGCACATATCTTAGTGGCACAACACCCCTCTGGTTCTATCTGTGTGGTAATAAATGAGCCTGGGTGGGGCTAACATGAAGGACAAGTCTAACAGTAAGCACAGAGGGTATCAGAGGTTCATCTTGCCCCACCACTATTATGTCAGCTGTGAATGATATGAGTTTGTCTTCCAGTGTTAGCATTACTCAGTGGCACTTTGTTGTTAAACTGTGCTGCGTACATGGTGCTGTCATCATCATCTGCTAGTGACCAACTGACATCAAGCATGTTCTGACCTGTTGTGCTGGAGCCTATACCACTGAAACCTGTGAATGCATGCATATAACATACCCATGGCATCGCCGGGTTATAGTTGTGACTCCCACCACCCTGTGGTACACAAACTGCTACACTCCAGTTTTATACACAGCCTAAAGGTTCATACAATCCTTGTGGTGCAGGTTGTCACTGTTGCAGCCTTGATATCCCAGGATAATATATATATATTTTTTTTGTGAGTAAACCATTCACAGTTAAAAGCCACTGTCCTACAGTAATGACACATGCTAATTATAACCTGGTGCTGGTGCATCCCATATGGACACCTGGGCACTTGTCACCAGCCCAGCTCCCACATCCAAGCCACCACTACATGTGGGTTCTCTAATCTTCTCTTAATAAGGATACCACCACTGTGCAATGCCTCTGTGCTAGTGGTTCAAGCCCTGTAATTGACAGGTCTGTAACAGTTTGCTGTGCCTTGGTCTTGTAGTATAATATCAATGATGCTATGATACATCTGCATTACTGTCCTATTACAGCCACTGACTGCACTGATGTTCTGCACCAGTTCGTGCTAAACCTGATCATGGAATGCCTTGTCTGCTTTACCCTTTTTCAGCATGTGCCTGCCTTGTGTGATGAAGGCCTGTGGCAGCACCTCTGCCTCTAGTGCAGTGAAATTCTCCAGATGCTGCCATCTGTCCCATGACAACATGTGTACACCTATGGGTTGCACATGTGGGATTCACTTTATAAGCTTGAAATTCTGAAATCTCAAATTACAGAATCTCGAGTCCATAACGTGGAAAATCCAAATACCCGAAACCACAAAACCATGAAAGCCTAAATCCTGAAACCACAAAACCACGAAATTCAAGCTCCCAACACTTTCAGACACCAATACAACACACACACAACTAAACAAGCACCCCCCACCCACTTAAATATTCTAACTCCAAGGTCACTACATATGGGTTTATATTATAACATCGAAGTCTTACAACTTCGAATGTTATAATATCGAACCCAGTAGAGAGAATGCTGGAAATAGCAAAGCAGAAGAACACCGAATACTTTCCTAGGGAAAGTATTCAGTGGGCCGTTCCTGTAGCTTTGCTATTTCCTCGACTGTGGAGCGAAGATTACGGACTGGGTTAAGATAAGTTTGCGAATGAAGGTGAGTGTGCAATTGGGCACGGGTTAGGTGAGTTAGGGTTAGGGTGCGGGTCAGGTAAGTGTACGATTGTGTGGACGTGAGGGTTAGGGTGGGGTAGATGAGTTAGGGTTAGGGAGCGGGTAATGTGAGTGTGCGATAGTGATGGACCTTAGGGTTAGGGTTGGGTTAAGGTAAGTGGATAGCTAGTGGTGTATGTATGGTTTAGTGTAGGGTTTTGTGAAGTGTTTGTCTGTGGATTATTTATTTTGGTGTGCTTGTGTTGTGTGTATGTTTGTCGGAACATCAAATTTTTTCCCTGGGAAAAATTCGCTATTCTGACTGTTTGTTTTTCTGGTGTTTCTCTCTACTGGGTTTGATATTATGACATTCAAAGTTGTAAGACTTTGATGTTATAATATAGGCCCACTACATACACACACACACACACACACACACACACACACACACACACACACACACACACACACACACACACACACACACACACACACACACGAAACACCACCACACAAACTACATTCCTCTCACACACACACACATCACAGTAACAACACACACTAACACACACTACAGCCCCTACCCAACACCTTTAAACATAAACACTTACCTGAATCCATGAATACAGTGCAACATCAGAACTGCTAATTCAAAATCTCCCTCATTCCACATTATGAATTTTGCGCTTCTGGGGTTGCGATCTTCCGATCCTTCCACTTTATGAGCTTGAGATTCTGAAATTCGAGCTTTCAGTATTTTGAGCTTATAAAGTGCTCCCCACATGTGGATCAGTGCATGTCTAGATGACTGTCAGTAAGAACTGTCCCATACCCAGACTTGGTGGCCACAGCCCTGTGTGCTACTGTGCTATCACCAGTCAGACACTGTGCCATACTGCAGCAGTAGTGGGTATGACAGCAGTGCATGCTGTCCATTAGCACTATGCTGACAGTAAATGCCTATGACTGATGTAGTGGAGGCCTTATATTCCTATAGCATACCTTGCTGTCATTATGCATATGGTATGCTGTTGTGATTACTTCGCAGCAGGACTGTAACCTGGACTGACCTTGTTTTTTGGTCCATGTCAGATTGAGTCCCTGCTCAGCAGGACTGTGACCTGTTCCCTGTTCCTTGGCAAGTTATGCCCCTTGTTCCTTGTCAGGTTGAGCCCTCTTATTAGGACTTCAATGTGTCCTTCCCTGTTTCCTGTCATGTTAAGTCCCCTCTAGCATTTCAGTCCTCTCTCATGTCCTGTGCTCAGTAGCTGTCCTTTGTTTCCATGCACCCTTGTGCGGTCACTACGGTCCTGAGGTCAATTACTAGAAGTCTTGTCAGCTCTTAGTTTGCTGTTATCCACTATACTCTGATTACTGAGTTGCCTATTGTAACATGGACTCCTACAGTATGGTGATCATGGGGGTTTATTACACTATAACTGGTCTCATAGCAGAGTAATTATGTTCCTGAGCTGACTTATTGCAGCCATTTTTCAACAGTAGCTATAAGATGATGCATTGTCATCTATAGTCAGTGCTACCTTGCTCTTGTCTGCCCATTTCTGGGCTGGGAGGTTATGTGCAGGACAACTACTTGCATAGTCACTGTGAAGCCTGTATCATCATCTGGCTACACTTGTATTCCTTTGCATTGTGCTACCGTGCTGCCAGACCATGTATGCCATATGATGTCCAGTATGTGTGGTCATTCATGCTGGACTAACATTTTCCTTCTTGTTCTAACATGCAGACTGGACATGGCCTCTTCAGGTGCTGAATTCAGCAGGGCTTTCATCTGGTATAGCTTGTCAAGGTATCAAGTAATGCCACTGGCATTACCTGCCCTGGTGAACAGTGTTAGCACAAGTATAGTGACTTGCAGAAGTACTACCTGGGCCAGTTCCACCAGTGGGAAGCTGAGACTGAGGATAGGGAGACAACGTTTTGTTGTAAATATTTTGTATTCAGCTTGACACTGTATATTTGACCTACACCCTCTAGGTGCACTTACCTTCTGTTGTCAGACATGTGCTAAACTGACTACTGTTTTATGCTGAGTAGACTGAAGCCAACTGGATGGCATGTCTAAGGAGATGTGACAGTCCGTTAAGGCAGCAGGGTGAGTGTAGTTTAATGCTGTCTGTAGTGTACAGTTCCAATAATGCATCATTCATGTGTACTAGTATAGTCAGTTTCTTTATTTTTTTTTCACACTAATCAGATGTGTAAAGCTCTCCAGGTGGTCAGATAAGTAAAGTTTGTTGCTGTATGTAGTGTACTGTTTTAATAAACTGATGCATGCTTGTACTAATCTGATATATTTGTTTTTTTCCTCTGCTTTCTTCAGGGTGAGCTGTTGAGGTGTGGCATAGTGTGTGATAAAGCAGCAGTCATTGAGCTCTGCACCATCTGCTTTGCCTGCTACTGAGTCCCTAACAGTCTACAGGCTTGCTTCTCTTCAAAGTGATGATGGACATCTTATGAGAGGAAACCTGGAGGGCTCGCTGGTGGTGTTTGAGGCCTCCTCACAGAACATGGTGAATTTGCTCCTCTAAGAGTGGCCCGAAAGGATCCTCCTGGATCACCTGGTAGGATCAGAGGTGGTGGGGACTAAGATGGACTAGTGGCTGGATGCCCACACTGGGGCTCTGGAGTGTCTTTTTGACTGAGTTGAACAACTGACTGTCTCTATCGCACCACTGAATTTCACACCCACTGATGATGTCAGCCATGGATGTGACTGGCATTTGGGTAGGCTCCCCTATCAGCTAATAAGGCAGGCCCTTCATACCTTTCCATGTATATCATTGTGTTTCCCTTCCTTATCTTTCACTTCCCATCCGTTTTTGTAGTATAGTTCTTCCATCACCCTTATCGACCCCATGTCTGCATGTTTCTCCTCACTGTTGCCACCCCTTGTGTCAGCACTTCCCCCAGTCACTCTTAGTTTCCTTCCCCTTCCTTCCCCTTCTACCCTTCTTTAAAAAAAAATAGATAGAAAATGTGTAACCTATCTTGCAAAAAAAAAAAGATATCCTTCTCCCACCTATCTTCCCATCATTTTTTCCTTCAGTGTGCTCTCTGCATGCTCTTCTCAGTTTCTGACTTTGCTATCTGCCCCTTTCCTTCCCATTTCTATGCTGAAATGACTCTGTATTTTGCTTTGGTGCCCTTGTATGAGCTGTCATCACTGCTCATGTTGCAGCTTTAGAGTACTCGGCCTCACGTGTGAACGTGCATAGCATTGAGTGCACAACTTGCATGCTGCTTTCTCTTGAGTCATGTGAGTGATGTGTTTACTGCCATTATTATGGCTGTGATGTTTCATTATACATTCTTCTCCCTGGCATGACAGAGGAATGCCGTCACTCATGCATACCACATCAGCGTCGGGCTGCATCTCTAATGTCTTCATGCTATTTAGCATTCTGCTTCTTTCTGAGCACCCTTCAGTAATGTTCATGAATAAAGACATAATAACTTATTTCAAATTGTTGGTGGGAAGATTGCTTCTAGAAAAAACAATTTATATCCTACCGTTGGCACAGAAGTTTAGGTTGTGAGCTGTAGTTCCTGGGGTGCAGAATTTGATTCTCCCAGCCCTCGTCTGCACACTGTGTGACCTTTACCGAGTCACTTAACCAGACATTGCTCCCAGGCTGCGCCTGAAAAGGGACTGTTTCCAGCAGGCCTACCTAGTTAACAAACAGGATTATTATTATCATTGCTGCACAACCGTTTTATGTTATCATAACACATCTAGTACAACAAGAAAAGTGAAATGGTTACTTATGCACTAAATGCTTAATCCAGATTTGTAGTGATTTTGCTTCCTCTTACGTTGAGCTATGAGAAGCAAATGTCCTTCAGTAAAGTTAATCTGCAGCACTGAATTCTTAATGGGGAACACAGGGCAACATTATTACAGACTTTCACTGCAAACCATGATTTTGGAAGTGTGGTCAGCAACAGTGGCACAAATGTAATAGGACATATTAGCACTGGGGCTATGTCAGTGGTTATAATGTTCTTTCTATCAATGACCTATAAATGTGTTGGATAACATACCATAGCTACTAAAAGCAGAACATTTCTATCATGCCATCCTTTGTTGAGATCACTTTTAGTGAAACTATATCAGCATCAGTGTTGCAAAAATTGGCACATGATCCCACGTACCTTGTGACATGCACTACCAGTGAACACGCTTTAGCAGTGATGTCATCCTTTCTGATAAGGAATTCTAACACTGACAGCAAATCCGGGACAACAATAGTTTCATCATTTATGCACATAAAGCCAGTAAACCTAGGGTAACTTAAAAGACACCTGTCTGAACTCTAATGGTGAACGAACGTTGACATTTATAATATCTTGTGTTATAATGCGCACTTAGAGTACACCTTGATACATACTGGTATCACTCCTCATACCAAATATCACCAGTCACTTTGCATATTTATTGCCTCTGCTGGATTTTTTTACTGACCTATTTTTCCCAACCCCTGCATTCCACCTGTACCGGTGATGTCTGCCCATTCCCCATGGACCCATTTGTTCCTCTTCCTCATATTCATCCTGTATTCAGGGAGGGGTCCCAGCCATATCCTGCTTTGACCCTACAGACAGGGTCTCACTCTGGAGAGATAATGACCTCGTGGTCATTATACCATAAGACTACTAGATTCCCCCTCCTACGTGCATTCTGAAAGTCTGGAGGAAGGGTCTGAATCCTGCCATAACCCCACAGGTGGACCTTCACTCTCCAGGAAGAGACCGACCTTGCATTCTTTAGCCTCAAAAGCTGCCATTCCTCCAAGTGCTGAAACATGAGAATCAAGGAACTTGCATTAAATACATGGTTTGGAAGATTGTATAACAATGAATCCCAAACTGGGTGGAGCTAGGATGATGAAGGCATCAAGAACCATGTCATCTCACTCATGTCCCCCAGCTACACTAATTTAGGTAGCCTCCCTGACAGTCAGTAATACATGCCATGACCTCCACCTTCATGCCTTCATGGCAGTAGGCAGATTCCACCTATCCCCTCGGGATAGTCCAGCCCATCTTGTAACTTTCGTTCTGTTTGGGATACTTTTGATGCCAACTCTTGGAGAGTATTACAAACTTCTCTCCACTGTTCTTCAGATATTTGCTTCACCAGGCCCTCTTTAATTCCACTATATACTCTCTTGGAATACTGTTGAGTTTGTAATTCACTGGCCTAGATGCTTTTCCTTTCTTTAATTTTATACTAAACGTTATAGGTTCATAGGTAAGTACCAGTCTAGCTATAATTGAGGGCCATTTTAAACCTAACCAGTTTCCCTTTTCATGCTCAAATTAACCCATCCCATTTGGTTAGAGACTGGCCTTACCCATCCCATGGTCAATAATTATATATTACTCCTAATGAAAATAACTGGGATCATACCATAGATAATTTGGGTCTACTTTAATTAAATGAAAGCGGAATCCGTCGAATAAGAATCCGTCGACATGTAAACAGCGAAATGTGGAAACATCGAGTGCACTAAATAGCAAAATCGGAAATGTCGAATTGTCATAGTTGGCCCATCTGCGGTATAGCTCCGTAAGGTAAGTATGTGATAGTTACGGACCTTAGGGTTAGGGTGCAGGTTAAGGTAAGTGCATAGATAGGTAATGTATGTAAGGTTTAGTGTAGGGTTTTGTTAAGTGTATGTGTGTGGAATATCTACTTTGTGTGGGTATAGTTCTGTAGAGTAAGTGTGTGGTAGTTACGGACCTTAGGGTTAGGGAGGGGTTAAGCTAGTGCATAGATAGTTGTGTATGTGGGGTTTAGTGTAGGGTTACAAGTGGGGTTTTGGTGCTTTAATTTAGGGTTAGTAGTAGGGTTTTGGTTAGTGTATGTGTGTGTTTTTTTGTTGTGTTTGCGTAGGTAGTATGTTACGGGAGGTGGGGTTGGCCGACTATTGCGATTTCGATGTTTAAATTTTGTGGTTTTGCGTGTTTGATGTTATCGCGTTTTGCTGTTTATGTGTCGACGGATTCGTATTCGACAGATTCTGCTTTCATTTACTTAAAGTAGTCCCAATAATTTGAGGGGACCCATGGATGGGATAAAGCATTTAGGAGCTGCTTCGGTCCATTAAGAGTACAGGGAGCAGACTTGGGGTAAATTTTCTGTTTCCCATCCAGAGATCCAAGTTGTGCATGTATATGAGTCAAGGTATTGGCAGCAAATAACTAGAGAGGGAAAGGTAATAGAATGGGAAGATGCCAAGAACTTATTTGGACTGCAGGTTAGAGATTGCCTTCCATATTAAGGGTTGATATCAGAGTATAGGCAAATGAAAGACCAGCACTGTCAGAGTTTTTGGTAGAATCTAGAACAGAAGCTGCCATTATTAAGGAATAATTAGTAAAGCATATAAAATATTGCATGATAGCTATAAGAATCAATCAGAAGACATTAGGAAGAATTGGGAAGAGAGATTGGATAAGTAATTCACAAAGAAACAATGGGGGGATTTATGTATGTCTCCCAAATATGCAACAAAATCTAGAAGATTTAGGATCTTTGCCTGGACATGTTTACATAGATATTTTTATACTCCAAGCAGGCTCCAAAGAATCTTTCCTCAGGCAGACAGCAAATGTTACAGATGGGATGGGGAACAAAGAGGTAACTAGGAACATATTTTCTGGGAGTGTAATGAGTTGGATGACTTTAAAGATTCCCTGCAGACTGCTCTGTCGGAGATGCTGGGTAAGCAAATTGGAATGACTAGGGAAAAGATTTTTTTGAGCTAAGCTGCAGAGTTGGAATTGCCTAGACATAGTAAGGCCTTGTGGAGTCTAATTATGATGGCTGCCAAAAAAGTAATAACTACAAAATGGAAATCAAGTCTAAACACTGACAAGCCTAATCTGCAAGGCCATGGAACGTATTATCATGGAACTTATAAACAAAGACATTGGCAACCTTCAAACACTGGACCCCACTCAGTTTGGGTTCGTGAAGGACTTATCTTGTCTCCTGAACCTGATTGACTTCTTTGAATCAGTCTCCAGAGCTGTGGACGAGGGTAAGGCAGTCCACACAGCCTATCTGGACCTCGCCAAGGCCTTTGACACCATCCTCCACTCTGGAATCATAGATAAACTTACTAAGCTGGGCATTAATTCCCTACGTCACTCAATGGGTTGCCAACTGGCTTACTGACAGAACCTACACTGTAAAAGTAGCTGACTCCAAATCCAGCTCCAGGCAAGTGACAAGTGGAGTACCTCAGGGTTCAGTCCTGTGACCTCTCTTGTTTGGCATCTGCTTCTCTGAAGTACAGGCCAATACTAAGGGACTCTTGCTAACATAGTTCGCAGATGACTGCAAACTGGGAGCCATTATTGAATCTCTAAATGATGTGGATACTCTACAAAAGGGCCTTACAGAAACAGATGCTTGGTGCCGGAGCCATGGGCTCAAGCTCAATGCCAAGAATTGTATAGTTATCCCCTTTGGGAAAAAACATGTACCCGTGAATTACCACATAGGTGGTAGTACACTAAACACCGAAAGTGTGATATGAGACTTAGGGACACGGGTGGACAGTGGTCTCACCTTCGATAACCACATCGCCAAAACAGTCAGGAAATCCTTCTATGTGGCACACCTTATCACTAAGGGTTTTTCATCCAGAAAAAAGGAGGTCATTGTCCCACTGTACTCATCCATCATTAGACCCATTATAGAATACAACACCCCATTTGGTATGTACCTCTCCAGACACCTGCAACAACTGGAAAGGCTGCAGAAATACCTCACTAAAAGAATCACAGGCCTAAAGCAGATGCCCTATGCTGACCACCTTAAAAAACTCCACCTATACTCTGTCGCATATCGTCTACTCAGAGGTGATCTCTGCTTAACATACAAGGCCATGTCAAACCCAGAGCTGTTGGACATGCTACACTTAAAGAAATCCCAATCCCTCAAAGCCACATGCTCCAGGGATCTAAACCTTGTCATTACAATAAACAAAACATGCTGGAGGGATAGGTTCCTGACCCAGAGACTCCCCAGACTCTGGAATAGACTGCCCATACATGTCAAGCAGAGCCTCTTTGGCCCTCTTCAAAAGGAACCTTGACGATTGGATGGGAGAAAGGAAATTCACCCTGGGAATCACGTCAGTCGCCCTGCTAGACAGGGGACCAGGGAAGTAAATAGTGTGGGAAGAAATAACCAGGAAATTGTTATGGCTAGGCTTGTATAGGCCCTAGGGCCAATAGCCTAGTACCATCCTATGAACCTATGAACCTATAAACAAACTTTACTAGAAGTATCAAAGATAGTAACAGAAAGAAAACAACTGGAATTGGGATCTTTAGAAAAGGGTAGGAGCAAATTACATAGGAAAAAATGGGAATTGTGGGATCAATAGATGCAGAGGAGAAACGCGGTTTAAAAGAAGGCAGGATCTGAATGAGCTATGTAATTTTTGACTGAGAATGATTGGATATATTAAAAGTGATGTACAATGTTTACAGCTACAGTTGTGTTGGCATGGTTTATAAGGTATAATGTTCACAACTGAGAGTGTACTGCTATGATTTATTTTCATTTATATATATGTAAGATTGTTTATGTCACACATGATAATTTAATAAAGACGTTTCTTGTAAAAATACAAGTTGTGCATAAATATGGACAGGGATGAACTTTGTTTTATGGTGATGGGGAATCTGTTCCTGAGCAGCGGTATCCTTTGTGAGATATACCTGCCTCTCCAAAGCATTCTGTTGATGCTGCAGAAGAGATTTATTATTCCTAGACTGAGTATTTCTGATGCCATTTGACTTACCAAAGTGCAGAAAATTCATCAGTATTGGGACAGAGGAGGCCTTTTATGCCAGGCAGAGGTCACCTCTTAGCAGTCTGTAGGATACCGAGTATAGTGACAGGGCTTTGAGAGGGTCCATGTACGACATGTTGCTTAGGCCTTGTATCCTTTAAGTTAGGTATCTCTCTAGGTGTTCCAGTTATTGCATTTATCTGGACAGACATATGCCAAAGGGGGCTTTACATTCAATGATTGGTCTAATAAGGGCTGAGTAAAGGGGGACAATCACATCCCTAGATCTAGACACAATGCCTTTGCATTACAGCTGTGCAATACAGAATGACTTTCTTAGAACAATGGACAGATGTTGGTCAAAGGTGAGGTCACTGTCCACATAAGTTCCCAAATACTGAACAACTTGGTCATCTCTCAGGGGCATATTGTTAATATGGTAGTTCCCTGGGATAGATGATTTCCCAAAGGTTACAGTAATGCATTTTTTGGCATTTAGTTACAGTCCGTGATGTTGGCACCAGTTATTTATTTGGGACAACCTTCCTGCAAAATGGCAAAGTCATTTGGCAGTTCAATGACTGCTTCTATCTTGCAGACATCTGCAAACTTAGTCAGCCAGAGTCCTTTGCTGTTTGCTTTTACTTCAGAAATGTAGATGCCAAACAGGAGAGTTCCCAACACAGAAACTTGGGGGACTCCACTGTTGACTTGTTTCTTTGTGGAGGTAACTTCGCCTATTTTGATTTCCTGCAACAAAAATTATTTTTAAATAAGAAGCTGATGGTCTGAACCATAGTCATTTCTATGTCTTCTGTTTGCTGACTATATAGAACTCTTCCATGTCTGACACAAGTATATAGTCAGTGTGATTTCAGTAAGGACTGATGACAGCAATGTGTAAAGCCATCTCTTAGTCTTGTTAAAAGAGAATACTTGCTATGACCATTGAATTATCTTGATAAAATTCTACTAGTTTATGTCTGACTTCATTTAATTCTCCAAAGCCAACCTGTCTGTTATTCCAGCTCTACTTTGACTACCAAAGTCAGTATCCCACTCACCTAAGAAGAATGCATTATCTGTTTTTGGTGATGTTTTCAAACAATGCTGCAGCTCTTCATAAAATTGGTTAACATTCTCTTGTTTCCTGTCCTGAAACTGGAGTCATATTCCTTGTATGCATGCATACTTGGCCAATAAATGTGATTCTGATTCTGTTTAACATGTGTAGCTGAAGCATGCACTTGTATCACTGCAATGTTGAATGGCTTACAATATAGTCTGAATGGGTTATAACCAAGCACTGATTTTGATACCCTTTTATTAACTATGAGGGTTGCACCATTTCTTCTGTTAGATTCTTAACCACAGTAGAAAATCTGATGATTATCTGACATAAAATGACCCAGTCCACTCCATTTTAATTCACTAACCTTCATGTTTACCTTGGTTTATAATTTTTCCATTTCAAGTTCCAGTGGTGTAAATTTTTTTTTTTTGGTTTTTGTTTGTTTGTTTTTTTTTCAAGAGTTGACTTTCCTTTGACTTCCAAATACTGTAGCAGATGGACATCCTTTGGACTTTAATCCGTTTGTGTCACAAACTGCGGCACAACTCATATTCGGCCTGTGCTCTTCTGACCAATAATATGGTGGACACCTTCAAATTTGAGGTTCTCATTTTCCGGTATCACTTCAACATATCTCTGGTTGCTTTCATTCATAGGGGTTTCTTGGCAAAAATACTGGAGTGGCTTGCCATTACCTTTTCAAGTGGATCATCTCTCAAGTAATCTCTCCACCATGACCTGCCCATCCTGGGTGGTCCTACATAATATAGCTTATAGCTTCAGAGAGATACACAGCCCCCTTATCATGACAAGGTAAATGTACACTAACATACAGAATTGATTAATCTTATAAAGTATTATTTTTTTCAAATTTTATGTCCTATTACTAACATATATGAAATGATTAATCAGCTGTGTTTTAGTTGTGTCAAAAGTACTACAAACTAATGTCCTAGGCCTTCCTTATTTATCTCTTTTTTCTTTCTCCAGCTTTTCTACTTCTAGACCTCTATTAAAACCCAGGTGCCCATCATTGGGGGCATAATCAGGACTGTATCCCTCTACTCTTTGGAATGTGTGGATAAGGCAGCATTTTAACATCTATAATTGGAAATTAAACAGCCTCTCCCAATGCTGCTTTGTTTACTAGAAACTCCTTTTCATGTACTGAGTTGGAAGGGAGAACAAGGGCAGATTTTATCCCAAAGAGTTCTTAGGTTCATAGGGGGTTACTGGGCTATTGACCCAAAGGTCTTTATAAGCCTAGCCGTCTGTGCCCAAAACTTGAGATTTTAGTTAGCAATGACTGCCATATCTAGGAGGGTCATAGGTGAAATTCCTGGCAAGAATTTATGGCTTCCCATCTAATCATCCAGGCTGCACTTAAACAGGGTTATAAAGGGGCTTTGTTGGATGTGAACTATTAGCCTATTTCAGAGGAGTGTCAACCTCTGAGAAACATATCTGTCTCTCCAACAGGTCCTATTTATGTCGTAGACCAGGTTAAGGTCCCTGGAGCAGGTGACTCTTGTCCCATTTGATTTGAGGATATGCAGCATTTCCATTAGGTTTGGATCGAAGATTGCTCTGTAGGCCAGGCCCAAGTGTCCTCTAAGTAGTCTTTATGCTACTGATTACTGTTACAGTGATGTCAGTCTATAAATGAATGATAGGTGCTGCAACCCTGAATTTTCTTGGTTAGAAATTTCTGAGGTCTCTCAAGTTGCTGCAGGTGCCTGGTAAGGTACATACCAAAGGGAGCATTGTACTCAATTATTGGCCTGGTGAGGGCTGAGTACTGGAGTGTTATGAACTCTTCCATTCTTGAGGCAATGTGTTTGCTAATGAGCTGTGCAACGTAGAAAGCCTTCCTTACCACAGTAGACACATGCTGGTCAAAGTTTAGGCTACAGTCAACTTGCATTCTCAAGTCTCTCACTAGTGAGTTGTTACTTAGGGTATTATTATTTAAATTATAGTCTGCATGGATATCGTTTTTATCGAACAGGATGATAGTGCATTTTTTTTGCATTGATTTTGAGTCCATGACTTTGGCACCATTCAATGGTTTGTGTAAGTCCCTCTTGAAGTATATTGACATCATTTGGGAGTCAGTGATTGCATCTAATTTGCAGTTGTCAGCAAACTTAGTCAGCCCCAGCCCCTCGCTTTGACCTGAACTTGTGAGAGGTATATTCCAAACAATAGTGGGCCCAGCACTGACCCCTATGGAACCCCACTGGTGGCAGGTCTGCAGGTTGAGGTAAAGTCCCAAACTTTAACTGAGTGTTATCTATCAGTGAGTTAGTTAGCAACCCACCTGATGACATAAGAGTTGATATTCAAATGGGAGAATTTATCAGTGATGCTCGATTGTGGGATTGTGTGGAAGGCCTTGGCTAAGTCAAGGTAGGCTGTACGCACAGATTTGCCTTTCTCGGTGGCTCTGGTGACATTTTCAAAGTAGTCCACTAGGTTTAATAGGCATGAGCTGCCTTTGACAAAACCAAACTGTGTTAGATCAAGGGTTT